>NC_056731.1:1811049103-1811246603 GCF_019279795.1 Protopterus annectens
ACCCTTTATATCCACTGTAGTTATATAGACACAACAGTATCTGACGTGTATATCCAGCCTCCACCAAGGTAGAGTAATCCACTTTGGTGGACAGCAGCAATACACAAACTACATAATAGGTTGCTACATTGGCTGTACTGGGATACATAGGTGCAGGCAGCAACTTTGAAGCAAGTCCACCTATATCTGAGCAAGCTGGTAAGTTCACATGTAACATCCTGTAGGGCTGACTATGAATATGAATCGGACATATCCATACCACCAAGGACAATTGCAACCGGGTCTCCACATATGTTGTAAGTCTCAGATGAAACAACACAATTCACCCTGTACTGGGGGTAAAGAACACCTTATACACACATGCCATTGATATAGGCAACCTGCATCACACAGGTTAGGTGGGAACATTGCCACCCTATCCACCCCAGTCATACATGGAGATATGCACATCAAACACACTCCTCCCCATAGCAATGGTGAGCATGTACATATTGCCTACTGATGGCAACAACAGAATATCTCCATGGGGCATAATAACTTCAGTGTCTGCCTCCTACATGAACTCAGGCATGTGCTCAGAGCTCCATCACACACCACAGTCAAACACAAACCTGCCACCAAACACACACCATCCACATGGAAGATGACCACTGTCAACCCTCTACACTGAAATGAATGGAGGATAGAGGATTATGCAAACAAGTATCCAACATTAGGGGGAATAAGATAGCTCAGGGACAGGCGTGTAATGCAAGCTGCTATAGCCATGATAGCTTGGAAGTTTCCAGTGTAGTCTGGATTATTTGCAAGTAATATCCACTGTTGATGTGCATTTTGACAACTGTATGAAGTCATGTGACCTTTTCCTATTTATGTCTTTCAAGTAACATGCAGATTGCTTGCCTATTAGCATTCTCTGTTGAGGAAACAGACATCATCACCCAATGTGTGATTGGATATTATGCCCTGTCATGTGGACAGAGAGCAGAAGATGCATGGGAGAGGACTGCCCTGTGGGACAGTGTGGGCCACAGGGTAAATGATGCCGGCCTGCACAGCAGAACTTATGTGCAAGTGCAGCATCGGTATGATATACACATCAAAATGGTATAAGCCACACATGATATGATCCTCACACACACACAGACACACACACACACACACACACACACACACACACACACACACACACACACACACACACACACACACACACAAACAGTTACCAGCATTCCTACTATAGTGCTAAGCAGTTATCAGATGCGCCATAGAGCTTGTACATTTCCACTGCTTTCAAAGGTACTTCTAAGGTGGTTGACATCAACAGGTCTACTAAAATGGAGTGAAGGGACATGTAAAGGGTAGTAGACAGGTCAAAAATGCTATGATGCAGACAGTACATGATTCACACACACTTGCCAGTATTGCGATTAGAACTCCTGCCTGTCTAAGTATTCCTACTATAGTACTACATGGTTATGAGATGGGCCACAGAGCTTATACATTTCCAACTCAACTAAAGGTACTTCTGAGGTGGATGACATCAACAGGTCTACTAAATTGGAATGAATGGAAGTGTAAAGAGTAGTACACAGGTCAAAAATGGTGTGAGCCAGATAGTACATGATTCACGCACAAACACACACACACACACACACACACACACACACACACACACACACACACACACACACACACACACCTGCTAGTATTGGGATTAAAGCTTCTGCCTATCTAGCAGTTACCACATGCACTACAGAGCTTATTAAACTTTCACATGGCCAAAGCTGCTGATAACTGCACAGCTGTGGTAAAGTATTACAGGTGGCAGACAGTCTGCCTTCTCTTCCACCCATAAATCATGATAGTTCTTTCTGTCTTGCATGTCAACTAGCATTATGGCTTGGTACTTCAACAAGGTTAATGTATCATGAAGTGTGGCACACCTGTGAGCCTTCAGCAGCCCTCGTTCATCACAGATGTTGCCCCAGTACTTACTAGTTATGTCCACCCCTCCTGGCATATTTGAAGGGCAATTATCTGTGCTTTCACCCATTGATCTGGTGCACATGTCCATTCTGGGGCACTGTTGCAACTGACGCATGTACACAAACAACCCTCCCCTCTAAACTCCAAACACTCAGACCTGTGAGGGATACCCATATATCACCCAATGTGGACATATGCACTCTTCAGCAAAGAATGGACTAGCAGGTCAAGAGGATAAAATCAACACCTGCACCCCACCATGTGGAACACATAGCTCACCATGACACCACTTTGACAGCCATGACATATAATAAAAAGCCACATGCCCACCTTCCCAGAGGCTCTCAGCAGACATCTACCCAAACAGTACAGACCAGCAAGGCAGACACCTACTCAGACACTACTACATGGCACATGCCAAGGGACACATATTTAATCTACACAGTGTGCCCCCGACCTAAGCCCCTAAGGCTAACCTCCTTGCACAATACAGTGATCATGGGGAACTCAATAGTGAGGCACACATATCCCATTCACTAGGTTGAATATGGAGCAGGTAACAACCAAATATCAATCACATGTCAGCATCTAACACATGGCACAGCCAGTCATGTCACTCTACAACTACGAGTATCACTTATATCCATGTGGGTGTGAATGAATTGGGACATACCTCCCTGGACATCATGACAGGGGACATGGTTGAACTCTCTGATTATGTGTTTCAGGCAGGTATGACAGTATCCCTGGGCAGTGTACCATTGTCACCCAGAATGATGCTGCGGTACTATCAACAGATGGTTTACTGCAACATTGGCTTACGTGTTATGTGTCATTCTCAGGGGATCCAGGACCTCGCTGCTTGAGATGGCATGATTGCCAGAACCCAATGACTTGCTACAGATGTCCTACATCTGTCACCACTGGGTTGACAGGTACTGGCTGTGTGTCTTGCCACCCCTATGATGCCTTATTAGGCAGTGTTCCTAATGTTATTACCACCTTAACAGCTACACATATATGCAATCTGAGGGTCATGCTGCTCAACAGTGGACATGTAACTGTCAGGATGCAGTCACTCATAGCAGTTGTTGGAGTGGGGGACACATGTCTGTTGTAATGGAGAGGTGGTTCACAGCAGCAGACAGCAGACCTGCAGTATCAGGCTATGCTGCATTCCACAGCTGTCAGCCCCCAAACATGGACCACACCACAGCTCCACAGGTGATGTTGTCTCCATATACATTATGGATAGGAATACCTCCAGACTAGCATCCCATTATAATGCATTGGAGATACTTCCCGTACAACTGCCTTGGGGTAATGGTGCTATCCAGGTCATAACCTGCTATGGGTCCACATCTATGTCCCTAGACTGTCAATGCACATTCCTCAACACCCTGCCATCTCTGATGGTCCAATGCAACACTGGCATAGTACAAGCCTTCAACTACCTCTCCATCACCTGGGGAATGTAGCCAATTGCCAGTACAGTGGCCCAGCACTTCTGGGATTCATCATTTCCATTGCCCTAAACCAGCTCATACTGACCCCTAGTAGACGATGCAACAACCTTGACCTGTGTTGACCACTTAAATATGGGACCGTTGCTTATCCCCAAATGTCAATCCCTGCAAGGTGAGGTTCACACAGGCTGTAATCAACATGGAACTCAACATGTCAGCCACACCCCCCACAAAGATAACCACCTGGCAAAAACTCTCCAAAGCTGACTTTGCAGCCATAAAAACAGGGGTGGTTGTCTTCACTCCACCCATGGCAATGGTATTTAGCTGCATGACTGTGGAATCATACACATAGGCACTGTACAAACAGGTACATGAATGTATGGTACTAGCCAGAGCCAACAGAACCCAGACACTATCCTCCAAACACTGGGAGACAATGTGATGGTCCCCTGCCATTACTGAAGTGTACATCAGTAGGAGTATACTATTGCAGGGTAAGGTGGTGTCTCTTGACTGTTGAACTCCCTTATTAGCCTCAAACACAACTTTGGATCCCTCATGGAGTCCCTGACAGGCATCTATGGCAGCAGAGATGCAGTAGACACTGACAACAGTCACAACAGCCTTATTAATTATATCAGCAACCTTCACAGCATTAAACACAAGTGCCACGAGTTACTTCACAAAGCTAATACCTATCCTGAGACAACAGATATTATCCATAGTCTTGGCAAAATATTCAGTGCCAGTTTTACCCCTCTCTGCCCCTACAAGTGAAGTGCTGAGTGAATGCATTCTCACATGTTCTACCCCATGTCCATTCTAGGCATCTGTGTGTCACCAGGATGTGGCTCTACAGTAAGGCCACAGGGTATGGCAGTGTGGTGATACAGCCACCGTGTCATAGGCAGAGTACAGTATGTGCACGGTAATTCCCCATCTGTAACACAGTGATTGCATATGCCTCACAGATTATAGGGCTGAGGGTTGTACATAGGTACATGTTGATGTGCAACATCTGTTATAGAATGGAGAATGGTACATGTTCTGGATTGGACACACTTCTGTTTGCTAATAACCACAGCCACAGGATTTATTCATCAACCAAACACACTGTTATTACTATTTACACACACACACACACACACACACACACACACAAACACATACCTCTATAGTTATCATTACTACAGTGTACCACATTTATTGCATGCACCATGGAGATTATAGGATGGATGTTGTTCCAAGGTACTTCTAAGGTGAGAAACATCACCAGTCTGTGTAAATACTGGCATTGGGTTATGTAGTGGGTGAGAGATTCCATAAAACATTTTACCCTGCACACACATTTACATTTGCCAGGGGGGAGGTTCACATCTCTATCTAACGATCTTTTCGGTCCATTGTGTAATGCATTTACCACATGCACCATCGACCTTACATGGTTTAGGTTTGCCAACAGGTACTTCTAAGGTGGATGATATCTTCAGAACTGCTAAACTCAGGCACTGAGATGTGTATTGGGTGTAAATGGGGCCAAAATCTTTGAGGTACAGGCACACATATGTACACACACAAACACTTGCCAGGGATAAGATACAAATCCATACCTATGTAGTTATTGCTACTACATTGTTCTGCATTTATCACACGTGCCATGGAGCTTACATGTTGGAGAACTGTCCAAAGGTATCTTTGAAGGTAAGTGACATCGGCAGCAGTGCTGAAGGAGGTGTAATGGAAGTGTTGGAAGTGTGAATAACCACAAAATCATGTCTTTACAAGATACACACACTCTCTCCCATAAACACTCATATTTATACAGTTGCCAGGATCAGAACTCTTATTTAACTAATTTGCTACACTATAGTATTATGCAGTTATCTCCAGCACCACGGAGCTTATATGCTACGGAGTTGTCCAAAGGTATATTTGAAGATGAGTCACATCAGCAGCAGTGCTGAAGGAGGGGTATGGGAGATTTAATGAGTGTGAATGACCTCAACCACAGCTTTATATTTGACAGGACTGAGATTATAACTGCTACATAAATACCTATTTGTACGGTAGTGTTACATAGTTATCACAAGCACCACTGACACTATAGGGTTGAGGGCTAACCAAAGGTATTTCTACAGTGAATGACATCAGCACATCATAGGCCACTGGGATGAGGAGAGGGTGGGACAGGGTTCATAATGGGATTCCGTCTGTTGCTGTCTGTCTTTCTCTTTCCCACATCTTTGTGTGTGTATGTTTGACATATTATATTATTTTTGCCTTAGATATGTGTGTGCATTCCTATCCAATGTGTGTGTGTGTGTGTGTGTGTGTGTGTGTGTGTGTGTGTGTGTGTGTGAAGTATCAGTGGTGTACAATTTGTTGTGTGTGCACAGACAGCTGTGAATAACCGATAACTGAAGTCCACTGTGTTGTGAAACATGGGCTTCGTTTCTCTAAGTGTAGGAGCATGCTCAGTATGACCTTCTTTATTGAGTGTGTGCATCCATTCCAGGGAGGGTTCGACTCCATTTCAGGGTTTTATGTGCTACAGCTACTCCTAGCAAACTGTTACAGCAGTGTATCTGTAGATAGGTCGCCAATATGGAGATAGAATGGGCTTAACATACAGGGGATACTGTAACTATTGCTGTCTGTGCTTTTTGTGTGACATGTTTGGTTGTAGCATAGATATTCTGACATATATACTGTTTTACACTGTGATGTGTCATGTCCTCAACTACTGACAGTTATCATTCTATGCTCACATTTATTTACTGGGAAATACGAGACAAATGAAGCTTAGACGAATATTCTGAGGCATATAAGCTACACATTCTGGCACACACCTGCCATTGTGGAGGGGTAGCTACAGACAATAGATTGCTGGTTCTGTGTAAATGGTGCAGCACCTTGTTAGTATGCTGACTGGGGTTCACATCCTTGTGCTTTTCTCAACTTCAAGGAATGGCCATATCCTGCTGGGGCCATACCTCTCAGCTATACAGATATACCCAGCTTATCCAGAGGCAGGACTCATATATCTGGTCAGTTTACCTTCACATTGTGGTTTACAAGCTGTTTTGTGGCTATTCATTCATGGGTTTGCAGTCAGGAGTAGTATGGGCAGACAGAGTGTCAGACTTCACACACTCCATGACATCCATGCTTCTATACCCCCCCCTCTATTATTCTTTCCTCCACCTAACATTATGTAAGCAATATCTCAGAGGTATCCCTATAGTTGGGCATTTATCCCAGTAGTATTTATGGCCTGATCCACAGTCCTTGCAGTAGAACATGGGTAGGCATGCCACTGGCATTTGTTAACATGGCCTTTTTTTCTTTTCTGTTTACTGTTAGGTTGTTAGTTATGTCCCCCTGACATTCCATACATTGGCACTATGGGTGAGGCATGGGCCTTTGCCAGAGGACTTTCGGCCATCTGAGAGTGCTGCAGGCCATCTTTTACTGCATTTCTTCATGGTATTGTTGGGGGGAGGGTGCACACCTGCAGACTTTAACATTTGAAATGACTGTACTCATATTTCCGTTACTCTGTTGGCTTCCATTTCATATTGTATTGTGACCTATCATGCAGATAGGAGGCATATCAGTAGAGTACACATGTTAGATCTTAATAACATATATTTCAGTTTCAGACTTCTTATCCTTCAGAACTGGAATACAACTGCCAGAACAATTGTAGTATGTCTGTGTAGGTCTGGTGGGGGGGGGGGGGGGTTGTACACAATTGCCATCATTTAGGGCCTTAGCCCGGCCTTTCTTCATTGTCATCTACACCTGTCCTGCTTGGTGAGACTGGTGATGGATATGTGACCCTCATTGACATCCATGTGTGCGACCTATTGACACCCAGAGTTCTTTGGGCCATCACATGTACTGCAGAGTGGATGTCACCTTGTGTAGTGCTGCCTAGTATGTTGACACCAGTATTTGTTATGGATTTCCTGCTGTCCTATGTAGCTGTCAGCTGTCTGCTGCTATCCCATTCAGCCACCCAATTCCCTTGCATGCTTGCATCCATATCATACATACAAGTATGAGAACATACTACTCCATTCAGTAATTGATAGGAAGGGTGACTTACCTTGTTGTTGGGCCTATATTGAGGACAGTGCTGGAGGGCTGACTATGTTGGATGCACATTGTACACTCCCTGTACATGGTAAAGCTCAGGTAGTTTTGTGTTTGGCATCACTTTTACTGTCTGTGCGAGTCAGAAAGAGGTGTCAGTCTCTGGCTCTCTACAGTGTCAGTGTGTGTGCTATGCATTGCCTCTTTGCCAAAGCCTGGGCATACTGTGCATGCCTACTTTTGCCAACAGGGGCAGGCTCAAGATGTTCCTCCTCTGAGTCCCTCTGTGCCTGTGCTGGCCTTGACAATGGTGGGCGGCTGTGTGGCCCTGCCCCGTGCTGTTCCTTCTGCAGCTGTTTCCGCAAGATCATATTCTGTAGCATGGCACATACTATGAACATTTGTGTACATGTAGCTGGAGAGTACTGCATGGCTCCACCAGATATGTCAAGGCAGCAGAACCGTGACTTGAGCATCCCAAACAATGACCCTGGTTTGTGCGTGTGCCTCATTATGGTGTTCTTGTTCGGGTGTGTGTGCATTTCTGATGGGTGTCATCAGCCACAGCTCCATGCATAGCCATCATCCCCCACTAGATGGCCATATGGGATATCCCCCTGGCAAATGCCAGATACAGCTGTGAGCAATGCCAGATGTGGGAGTCGTGATAGCTTCCAGGGCTGCCAGCACACACATTAATGATAATGCCCTGGGCATAGCACACGACCTGGCAATTGATGGAAGGGAAGCCCTTGCAGTTTATGTAGACCCTGCCCCGATCACCAGGTGGTGCTTTGATGTGGATGTGCATGCAGTCCATAGCACCAACTACCTCAAGGTATTCTGCTATATGGTGGAAGAGTCGTATATGTGTGGCCTGCACCTCATGGTCAGTGGGGAAATATTTGTGCTCATTGGCATGTTGTGTCATGGCATCCAGGAACTGGTGGAGTACCCTGGATGCTGATGCCTGTGAGACCCCCATGATATCCCCAGTTGGTCTTTGGAAGGTACCTGTGGCTAGTTTTCTTAAGCCTAGACATACATTGGTATCCATTGGGATGGGTTCCCTTCTATTAGTTCTGTGTGTAAGGCGTGGCCGGAACAGCTCAAGGATTTGCTGTAGAATGTCCCTGTCCACCCTATAGTGCTCTACTATTTCCAGCTCATGTATCCCCTGGTAGGTTACCCTGTGTCTTTACACTCTTCCTCACTGTGGGTCTGTTGTCAGCATTCAACTTCTCACCACCCTTAGTCTCTAGCACATATTGATGGAGTAAGCAGCAACTGCTGAACATATTTAGTTATTTTTGCCAGTTAAAAATCCCCCATCTGTGTACACCGGTGGTGTAGAGTTTGTGGGAAAAAACAGTATGTAGGGTGTTTGCATAGTTTATGTTAGTGTGCTGGGCTGCTACATGTGTAATTGGCTGATTCTGATACATTGTGCCTGCCAGCTATGCTAGTTCTTCTTGATTGCCTTTCTACTGCTGTTTCCCCTTCCCACTTCCCCTATTTAATCCCCAAGGCAAGTCATGCATACCCGGTGCTCAAATGTAAACAGTTCTGCTATTTCCTCTGTTTTTATTAATTTGCACACACCAGTTTAGCTAATGTAAGCACTTTTAAGCAGAAATGGCCCACTCTGAATGCGAACAAGCTCTGCATTTCATGGAATAAGACAAAACAGCCTCAGACACACCCCCTTCCTTCGTTGTGCTTAACTAAGGGCAAACACAGGCCACAGAGCTCCAGTGAGCTTACACAAGCATGACACACACCCTTATGAAGTCATTCAGCTCTTATACTTGCACTGCTGTATTGCTGCACCTACATGGTTAGGTGCAAGTTGACACTTTGAGGAAATCTGTGATTCAGTATTTGCATACCCCAGTGTGTAAGTCTTTGGTTACTGCACTTAGATCCCTTCCCCTTGACAAACAATGCTCCCTCATTTTGTTTACATTCTGCATGCCATTGACTATAATGGCAAAATGCAGAATTATCTTAAATTTGACTTTTCTCATTTTTTTTATTTTCATCACGATCCCGTTTACACACTGCTGCCCTAAGCTTAAACGGCCATGCTCAGCCAAAATAAAAAAAAAAGTTTCATTAAAAAAAAAAAAATGTATTAATGCCAATGGCCTTATATTTGGCCATTGGAATGTGTGTTTGACTGTAATACATGCTTTCCATGAGCTGCCCTGCCTCCATTTGCTCAGATGCAGAAATGTATTCATTTACTAATTGAATACATTTCTGCTCTGACACTGTTCCTGCACAGAGTTTGGCTGGCTTTGTGGATCACAAAATCACCTCATTTGCATGGCTTTTACCAACAAATAAAGTGATTTGCATCCCACACAGCTTTCCATGGAGGAATAGTGTAGGGCCGCTCGTTCACATGAAAACGGAACTTTCTTGGATCGCTCGGTGGCTATTTTCTTTGCAGGAGCTCCTACACTGTTCCTGAATGGAAAATGGCCATTCCTGAATCCTGGGGTAAGTCTTATACTTGAAAGAGAATTTAACCTCAATATAATGATGTTTTTGTTGGACTGGTGTAAAATAACATATCAAAGAGGTGAAATGTGGCTATCTTCAGTGATGATGGTGGCCACGAAAGCTACAGTTTAAAAAATAACTGAAAACCAAATACAAAATATCAATAAGAAAAATGAAAAAGATGATTACAGTAATTAAAAATAAGGAATTGAAAACTATTAGGAATTAGAACTCAGTAATAAAATAAAATAGACTTTAGTGGATTCTGTAATAGAAACTGAGCTTGAAGATGACATTGACATGGAACAAAATACTGAAGATGTAGGTCTAATTAATTTAGTAGATCACAATACAGGGAGAGAAGTCACTGGTCAAATTAAGATTTATAATGCAGTGAAAATAGAAGAATATGGTCACTATTAATTCTTGATCTCAAATTATGTTGAAAATATTTTTGTGTTTAAGTTTGTTTAAAGAGAAATGTTAAGTCAAACTATAAAACTAGATAGAATAGTTGATTGTGATATTTGGATTTACATGCATAACATCAGCAAGTTGCTGAAAGCTGAATGCACTCATTAGCTGACATAAGGTGGGCTAGTTTATTAGTACTGTATAAACATATAAATATAACATGGATGTAACAGCACACCACTTAGAATAATAAGCACACCAGGCAAGGGGATTGCACAAGAGGTAAAAATAAAAACATGGCAATCAAAAAAATATTTACATTCTATACACCATAGTGCTAAGTACTTATCACATGTGCCACAGAGCTTATGTGCTTATTGCTTAAATACATGTCTCTCAAGACAGAATTATGTAAACACAGATATAAAAATAATTATTTATATATTATGCCATTTATAAACAAAAATATTTTGTATAATTAATACAAAGTTATAAGCACAGCAATGGCAATACATACATATAACAATACAGTAATAGTTATAAGAATACCAACAGCACTATTTCCCTCAGAATAAAAAAAATTAGGCTGAGACATTAAAAGCAACGTGCAAAGGAATGCTGAAAGTAAACCATTATAACTGTTTTCCAAATATGCATAAAGAAAGGATAATGTGGTATAACTAAAATGTAAATGAGACAAAAGGTATACAGGCATACAGGTCTCTGTGGGGATCTCGAGACTCAACTTTGCTGACTATCAAGATTCTGAAAAAAAGACCAAACATGCGAAAGAAAAGTGTCTCTTCTTTAAATTTTGTTTTTTTTTTTTTTTTTGCAGAGGGTACGCCCCTTGCACCTCCCTATGTGGCGCCAGGCCCTCAACACCACCGGGCATATGTATATCAATACTGAGATTGCCAAACATTGGAAAAAAGGGAATATTCTGAGAAATGATAATCTCAGACTAGCATATGCAAGTCCAGATTTTTGGCTATTCACTCTCTGTATCTTGAGACTTGACAAAGCAGGCCCAGAAATTTCAAATGGTTGCTATGAATACACTTAGGGTTCTAAAAGGTGCTATTTATCAATCATGACACAACTAAATAATTCCATTAGCAGGAGGGAATGAAAATATATTCTATGTAGTGCATTTAAAATAAAGTGACTCAGCAAGATTAGATAGAACTATATCATAAAATTACGCAAAAAAATTTAGTAGTGCAAACCAGCTAGGGCAGGTGAGAAAAATGTGCTTGGTATTCATAAAATAAAGGACAGACAGAGGAGAAAAGGGGGGATATAGAAAATGAAGAAAGAATAACCAACAGAAAATCATCAACATATCTCTTGAATTAGTATCTGAGGCCAAACTCCTAGGTGCCCACATTGATGACCATCTCAAATTCAACTCCCACATACAAATAAATATCAGAAAAACCCACCAGAAACTTGGTATGCTTTACCGCCACAATCGCTACCTCATTCCTTCTACTAAGTTCATTCTTTCTACCACATTTCTCATACCTTCTCTTCTTTATGGTACTGAACTCCTAACAAATGTACAATCCTCTCTTAAGACAAAACTCTCCTCTTGCTATTATAATATTGCCAAGTTTGCCACTAGCCACAAGTCTTCTACCCATCACTGTGTAACCCTTCATAAATTAAATTGGTTAGAGCTCCCCAATCATCTCACCTATATTCAACTTATTCATGCACACAAACTCATTTTCAGTCCCTCCCTCTGTCCCTCACTATCCTCTACCTTTAAATTGCACCTCCCTGATAGACTCTTACGATCTAATAATCAAAACCTAATTCAGCTGTTTAAACCTACCCATCCCCCAGGCAAAAATCTCCTATCCTTCACCCTTGCACATCAATGGAACTCCCTACCACCATCCATCCATACCACCAGAAACCTCTCTAACTTTAAAAACTCATTTCACTCACACCTTATATCTCATTGGGAATGCTCCTGCTCCCACCCCACATAACCTCTTCTCCTCTCTTCACATCTGACTTCTCCTATTTCATATATGGTTTAGCAGGAACCAATCCATGTGTATATAACTACTCTAGATTTACAATGCTGACTTTTTATCACAGAAATTGTTTCTTTAAATGCAATATTTTTATTCTGTACTTAATGTAAGCAACACTTTGTGTCATTTTTGTTTCAGAAATTGCATGTTTAAATTCAATGTTTTTATTGTACTTTTGTACTTTCTGTAACAAAAGCTTTTATTTTAATTGTGTTTGTAATTTTTGTTTGTTTTTGGAATGTTTCTCCCCAGGACTCCATTGAAAATGGGATCTGTTTGGCCCAATGGACTATCCTGATAAACTAACTGCAAATAAATAAATACATCTTAAAAGAAGTTTTGTGATGGATGCCAGTGATATGATTGTTGTTGATCAAATTCTTAAGGAGTATCCACAACTCCATGGGGGTAGAGGGATGAGGCCCTAACTACTGCCCAGGTGACCTGTGTTCGATTAGTAGCACATACATCTGAGGTGCCAAGAGGGAAGGATAAGCTTGGGTAATTGACACTAGCCTGCTCATCCTTGGGAGGAAGGAAGCTGCTTGGCCCATGGCTTTGACAACTTCATGAGATGGTTGGGTATATCACTTGCCTCTAGTCATAGTACTGGCTTGTATTGCACTAGGAAGGACATTTGCATTGAGGTGGAGAACAAAAGGCATTTATGGATATATAAACTCTCTTGCAGGCAACCCAGGAGTCGTCCACTCCAAAGGACCAGCAAGCTTATCTAGTCCACAACACCCATGTGTTGCTACTTTGAAAACGGACAACTGACAGAGTTTCACAGGTGAGAACAAATAGGTTATTAGGTTCTACTTAACACAGGAATGCCTGGCTTATGCCACTGTGTAATGAATGGGTCAACTGGCTAAGGTGGTGAAGCCACTGAACTGTCCCTCAGTGGTGTGGAGGGCGGGAGGAATAAAAACATAGACACCAAGAATAGGAAGAGGTGGTATTGACAAACGCTTCTACCTACTATCCTTGATCATTGTTGTTCTAGAAATCATGTGATCCATGTAAATAACTATAACAGATTTTGGCACAACCTTTGTAACATTGTTTGTCATGTTCATATATAGGTAGGTTCATAGATAATATACTAGGCTAATGACCACTAGGGCCTTTATAAGCCTAAAAATGCCAACCTACCCAATTGTGTCTGCTGTAACGTGTACTTTAATTTGGGGAGGGTTATGTTTATTAAGATGGGGTATCTTTGTTAGGAGGTTGCTAAAAGGTTATGTGGCGGTGTGTATATTAGGGAATGTTTGTTGTTGGTCTATATCTATAAGAGACATGGGGACAAGCCCAGGAAGTAATTTATTTTTACCCGTCCAATGTTTGTTAGAGAATGTTTACTGTCAGCATCTGTATACAAGAGACATAGGGGTCAACCCAGGAATGAATTTGTGATTTCCCATCCAGTTGTCAAGATTACACTTGAATAAAGTTAGGGATGGACCCTGCTTCACATGGATAGGGAGGCTACTCCAAAGCATGAGGATTATTTGAGTCACATATCTTTCGCACCACCATGTTTTATTTATGCTGCAAGCAATTTTCAAATCCCTGGATCTAGTGTTATTGGTGTTGCACTTCTTGGGATGTGCAAAAGCTTCATCAGAGTTGGATCTCAAGATGCTTTATATGCCAAACACTGATCACCTCTCAACAGCCTGTAAGAGACAGAGTAGAGAGACAGGGCTCTAAGGAAATCAGTATAGGGCATTGTGCTAATACCCTGGATTGTCTTGATAAGGAACCTCTGTGAAAGTACAGACTGTTGCATATACCTAGTCAGGTACATGCCAAAGGAGGCATTGTACTCAATAATGGATCTCATAGATGATGAGTAGAGTGGTACCATAACCTCCTTGGACCAATGTGCCATACTCTTACTTATAAGTTGGGTTACATATAATGATTTTCTTACTGCCCTGGCATATTTTGGTCAAGGGCCAGATTATTGTCCACATATGTTCCCAGATCACTAACTACCAGGACAAACTAAGGCAAACCAGCATGCCCAACACACTAGTCATAGGTGACTCGATAGTGAGGCACACTGATATCCCACTCACTAAGTTGAAAAAGGAGAAAGTAATAGTCAGCTACCTGTCAGGTGCTAGGATCTGCCACATAATGCATGCACTCAGGTCCCTCACTTACAGGTGCAAATATGACTCTGTCATTGTACATGTGGGTGTAAATGACCTGAGACGTACCTCCCTGGACTACATGAAAAGAGACATGGAGGACATCTTGGATTATGTAGCCCAGATGGATATGACCCTAGCCATGAGCAGCATCCTACCATCACCCAGAATGACAGAACAGTACAAGCAGAAAATGATTGATTACAACAATAGGCTAAATTTCTGGTGTCATTCTAAGGGGATCCAGTATCTGTCTGCCTGGGATGACATGATTGACAGATCTTGATGCTTTGCTCGACATGGCCTGCATCTGTCACCCCTGGACTTCCAAATACTGGCCAAGGCTCTTACCACCCCTATAGTGCCTTTTTTAGGCGGTGATCCAGAGACCAAATTATCACCATAACAGCTACAAACAAATGCAATCTGAGGGTCATGCTGCTCAACGCTGGAAGTCTAAATCTCAAAATGCACTTGTTTGAAGCACTCCTTAAAATGGAGAACATCGATATTTGTGCTGTAACAGAGACTTGGTTCAAGGAAGCAGGAAGCACTCCTGCACTACCAGGCTATAACTCATTCCACACCTTTCAGCCCCAGAACTTGGACCAAAGCTCCAAAGGTGGTGGTGTTTCCATATTTATAAAGGATGGGCACACCTTCAGACTGGTAGCCCGACATAATGCTTCTGAGATACTTCAGGTGCAGCTAACATTGGGTAAGACAGCGATTCAGGTTGTAGCCTGCTATAGCTCCCCAACCATGTCCCAAGACTCACACTCCATGTTCCTAAGCACCCTGGAGAATATTAAGGTCCAACCTAACACTCTCATACTAGGTGACTTCAACTACCCCTCCATTAACTGGGAAAACTACTTATGTACCAATACACTTGCCGATGTTTCCAGGAATTCATTAATTCCAGTGCCCTGGACCAGCTTGTTCTTACCCCACTAGAGGTAGCAACATCCTTGACCTGGTCATTACTAATATGGGCGACCGTTGCTCTACACCAATAGTTAACTCCTCCCTGGTTAGATCTGACCACAAACTAATCACCTTGGAAATCCATATCCTTCCCACCGCCCACCCCCCACAAAGGTAACCACCATTAAAAACTTCTCCAAAGCTAACTTTGAGCTCCTAAAAACAGAGGTGGCTAACTTCACTGTACCCACGCAAATGGAGCTCAGTTGCATGACTGTCGAATCATACACCAATGCACTGTACGAACAAATACACAAATGCATGGATCTCACCATACCTAATAGAATCAAAACATTCTCCTCTAAAAAAAGAAAGCCAATCTGGTGGTCCCCTGCCATAAACAAACTCTACAAGGGAAGGAGGAAACTGATGTGGAATAAAGTGAAGTCTCAAGACTGGAAAAACTACCTTATCAGCCTCAGCAAAAAGTTGAGATCCCTCATCAAATCATCTAAAGCTAGCTATGAAAACAGAACTGCAGCAGATAGTAAACACAACCACAAGGCCTTCTATAGTTATGTAATGAATCTCCATGGCAATACCCAGATTTGCTCTGAGCTACTGCACAATGGTACCTCTTATACTGAACCAATTGATATTGCTGATATACTGGCTGACAGATTCAGTGCCAACTTTACCCCTCTTTATCTCTCCCCCTAAGGGACCAGTCACAATACCAGTAGATTCCCAGGCACCCAGTATTACTGCTGCACAGGTCAAAACAGTACTGTCCAAGGCCAAGAATACAGCTTCTATGGGACCTGACAATATCGCTGGCTGTGTTCTACATGAACTACAGAGTGAACTGGCACCTCTCCTTTGTGTCCTGTTCAATCACAGCCTCAACTCAGGCTTTGTCCCTATTGAATGGTGCACTCCTACAGTCATCCCTCTCCACAAAGGAGGAGTGACTACAGACCCTGGGAATTATCACCCCATTAGCCTGATGAGTCTGATATGCAAAGCTATGGAACGCATCATTAAGGACCTAAAAACCAAGGATATAGGGAATTTCCAAACTCTAGATCCCACACAGTTTTGTTTTGTGAAGGGTAGATCTTGCCTGCTCAACTTGGTCAACTTCTTTGAGTCAGTCACCAGAGCTGTGGATGAAGGCAAGGTGGACAACTTCTTTGAGTCAGTCACAAGAGCTGTGGATGAAGGCAAGGTGGTTCATATAGCCTACCTTGATCTGATCAAGGACTTTGATACCATTCTCCACTCAGGAATCATATAAAAACTCACTAAGCTAGACATCAACACCTATATCGCTAGGTGGGTTGCAAACTGGCTCACAGGAAGAACCCACAGTGTGAACGTAGCTGACTCCAAGTCAGACTGCAGACCAGTCATGAGTGGAGTCCCACAGGGTTCAATCCTGGGTCCTCTCCTGTTTGGTATCTACTTCTCTGAAGTCCATGCCAACATGAAGGGACTCTGGCTGACAAAGTTTGCAGACTATTGCAAGTTGGGAGCTATTATTAACTCCCCAAGTTATGTTGACATCCTACAGAAAGGCCTCACTGAGACCAATGACTGGTGTCAAAACCATGGCCTTAAGCTCAATGCCAAAAAATGTGTCGTCATCCCCTTTGGAAAAAACCCAGTTCCCATGAATTACCACATCAGTAGTAGTCCACTAAACACAGAAGGCGTTATAAGATATCTGAGAACACAGGTTGACAGCTACCTCTCTTTTGACCACCACATTGCCACTATGATCAGAAAGTCCTTCTATGTGGCACATCTCATTACTATGGGTTTTGCATCCAGGAAGAAAGAGGTCATTGTCCCCTCTACTCTTCCCTCATTAGACCAGTCATTAAGTACAATGCCCCATTTGGCATGTGCCTCACTAAACACCTGCAACAACTGGAGAGGCCACAAAAGTACCTCACAAAGAGGATCCTAGGCCGTAAACATTTGTCCTACATGGACAGACTAAAAAAACTCCAACTATTATCTGTCTCATATTGCCTACTTTGAGACGATCTCTGCTTGACTTACAAAGCCATGTCTGACCCAGCTCTGTTAGAAATGCTACATCTGAAGAAATCCCATTCCCTCCACACCACATCCTCCAGAGACCTCAACCTCATTACCACAATCAACAGAACATGCTGAAGGGACAGGTTCATAACCCAGAGACTGCCCATGCTATAAAATAGACTTCCCATACATGTCGAGCAGAACACCTCACTGGCCAATAGAAAATTCACCCCAGGGATCACTCCAGTGGCTTTAATCGACAGAGGCACTGGGAACTAAGGTCAGGTGGCACAATACCAGGGTAATTCTATGGGCTAGGCTTGTAAAGGCTCCAGGTCCATTAGCCTAGTACACGCCTATGAACCTTAGGGGCGTCTTATATATGGAATAATTTGCCAGGGTATATGTTTTTCCAAAAGGCACTATAATGTACTCCTTTGCATTAAGTTTTAATCCACCATGGCTATGGCACCTGTGATAGACCCTCTTGCAAGATGTTAGTGTCAATGGGAAAATTAATGCTAGCTCCCAGTTTGCAGTCATCTGTGGAATTGGTGAACCAGTGGACCTTGACATTAGCCTTGACCTCCGAGAAGTAGATGCCAAACTGGAATCGGCCCGCATGGAGCCCAGTGATATTCCACTGATGCCTTGCCTCTTGGTGGAGATGGTCTCACCAATCCTAACTTCTTGGGTCTTATCTGCAAGCTAGCTGGCAATCCAGTGAGCTGTGTAGGTATTTATGCCTTGGTGAGTTTGCTCACAATACCTGAGTGGGATATTGTGTTGAATGTCTTAGCCAGGTCTAGGTAGGCAGTATGCATCATTTTCCTTTAATCCATTGCCTTGGTTACCTTCTCAAAGAAGTCTACTAGGTTAAGTAGACATGACCTTCCTTAAACAAAACTAAACTGATACTGGTCTAGTGTCTGTAGGTTGCCAATGTCTTTTCTGATATTTTTTGAAAATTCATTCCATGACTTTACATAAGAGACTAATCAGACTAATGGGAGTGTAGTTTCAGGGGTTAACTGATGGTCCACCCTTGTGAAGGAGGATAACCATTGCCATCATCCATTCTCTTGGTACATAGCCTCTTTTGAGACTGTTGTTGAAAACTGACTTAATTGGTCCTGATAGGTCATGCTTCAGGCTATTTAGAAGGCAACATGGGATATCGTTTGGTCCTACAGAGGCTGTGTTTTTAGCCTTAGTGAGTGTTGCTATGACATGCGCCTTGTTGATAGTTGGAGGTTTATGCTGGAAGGGATTTCCCAAGTTGTGGCTGGAGATTGAGTAGGGGGTAAAGTTTGAGATGAATTTGTCAGGCAGCAGATTTGTTATGCCACTCTTTTCAGAGAATATTTTACCCCTTACTACCAATTCTGCACACTGTTGCATGTTACCTTTGAGGTTTTGTACATAGCAGTAGAAGGCCTTGAGGTTATCTTTAGCCTGAAAAGCTTTCTTGATGTTGTAATTAATCTTGTTGGAGTTAATTTGTCCTCTTAGTTTAATGTTTAGTTTTATTAGTGAGCTCTCAACATTATGAGAGTTGCTCTTTCTGACTTTGGCCATGACTTTTATGGCTTTTGTTATATACCCTGTTAAGATTAGGATTGTTTTGGGGTTTATTTTTGGTTTACTTCTGGTAGATATAGCAACCTTTATGGAGCCATTTACATGTTTACACTGTGTTTCTGTGAAAAATTCTACATAGGCTGTTGTGAACTCTGGGTTGGACGGGGCATTGAATTTTAACAAACTGTCATTTAATAGGATGTAGTTTATTTTAAAATAGTTTCTAACTGTAGCAGGTTTTACTGGACTTTTCAAGTTGATTTTTAATTCAAATGAGGTAACTTTGTGATCTGACCTCACCAGTGAAGATGTGACATAGTGGGGGGGGGGGGTATAGCTTATTCTCATTGAAAGTTGTACTATAATTAAGCAATCTAGTTTTTTAGGTGTTAAGGTAAAGACTCCTTCACCAGAATGGAGACCAAGAATATGGTTTGAAAGGCATCATAATGTTACCCAAGGGCAAGGAACAGATTGATGCCTTGTTTTAGCCATGATTCTGTCAAACTGCACTATCTAGTTGTTGCTGTTCCTCCCAGCTTTTGGGAAAGATAATTATGATTATAAATTATTGCTACTTAATGCCTTTTTTTACCTTTATATTAGTAATAAAACAACAATCATAGGTATAACAGATAAATGCAGTTACATTAGTGGATCTGGAGTTTGCATGCAGTCTGTTTTGTCCCTGAACTTGTGCAAAGGGTGAGAGGTGAGCTGATGGTGGTGTCATCAGTTGTTTCTATTGCAGCTAGGTGGAAGTGAGTAAAGGGGGTTAGTGGGGAGTGGAGGGAGGATTGAATAAGGCGTACTGATGGGTCAGGCTGTAAGAGCAGATGAACAGGAAGTAGGTTTGAGTTAAGGATGGGGTCTGGGTAATTAGCCATATCTGTATAGATCTACATGTATCTATCTATCTATCTAGCTATATATATATATATATATATATATATATATATATATATATAAAATTAACCGCACTCAAAAAAATTGAATGAAGAGAAGAAATTTTAACTAAGAAAAGAACTTCGTGACAATAAAAGCATTCAATAAAATAGTAAATAACACCAACAACTCTTGTAGAACTTTAGCGCTTTCATCTTATTTATTATCAAGACTTCTTCAGAAAGACATGTTTCATAAGTATGAGCAACCATTTTCACTTCCTTTATATACATTAGTTCTAGCAGGCCATTTAAATTAACAACAGTTCCTTTCCAATAGAAAAGTGTGAACAAGCAGGGTGCTGTGTGCATTTTCATTAACATTACAATTGCAGTTACATAAGGCAAATTGGTCAGACAGTAATAGCCTTGTGGTGCGTGTGCATACTAAAGGGATAGTGTGCAAAAAGGATTGTGTGCAAAAAGGGATAGTGTGCAAAAGGATTGTGTGCAAAAATTGTGTGCAAAAGGACTGTGTGTAAAAAAAAAAAAAAAAGGTTGGGGGGGGGGGACCAGGAAAGATGACAGTCATGCTGTGATGATTCTAATATAAACACGTAACTTATGAGTCTTTGCCTCCAAAGGTAAGTAAAGAAGGGAATGGAGGAAGGTGGAGGAGTCAGGTAGAGAGTCCTACTATGCTTTGGCATCGGTGTGTGTGTAGAGAAATGTGTGGGTATGCCACCTGATGGGGGAGTGGGAGGAATGCGGTGTGGACTTGAGGGGGCTGTTAGGGGCCCATGACAAGAGCCTATGAATGACAGTGTCCCCCAGAAGACTGTCAGTGCAGATGGTACCACCTGTGGGCTGGTTTGGATGGTATCACCCCTTGAATGGCTGCGTGAAAATGTGAGACCGGGGGGTATAGTTGGTGGGGTCAGCGGGGCTAGCCTGGTGATTGGGAGCATGTGTAGGTATGGGGTCAAAGTCAGAGGTGGGAGCATGTGTGCAGGGGGTATGGGGAGTCAAGAGAGAGAGAGGAAGCATTATATTCACTTGCACAGTTGTAAATCCATAAACACATTAAATCTACTTGCACAATTCTTCAAACCCTCTTGCACAGTGCAAGAGGGTTTGAAGAATTGTGCAAGTAGATTTAATGTGTTTATGGATTTACAACTGTGCAAGTGAATATAATGTGTTTCCTCTCTCTCTTTGACTCCCCATACCCCTGCACACATGCTCCCACTCTCTCTCTGACTTTTGACTCCCCCATACCCCCTACACACATGCTCCCAATCACCAGGCTAGCCCCCTGACCTCCACCAACTATACCCCCCGGTCTCACATTTTCACGCAGCCATTCAAGGAGTGATACCATCCAAACCAGCTCACGGGTGGTACCATCTGCACTGACAGTCTTCTGGGGACACTGTCATTCATAGGCCGGCCCCCATGGCGCCTCTAACAGCCCCCTCAAGTCCACACCGCATCCTCCCACTCCCCCAGGTGGCATACCCATTTCCTCTACACACACATTTCTCTATGCAACATAGTAGGACACACCGATCGCATAGTACCTCTCACCTCCACCTTCCTCCATTCCCTTCTTACTTACCTTTGGAGGCAAAGACTCATAAGTTACGGTTTATATTAGTAATAAAACAACAATCATAGGTATAACAGATAAATGCAGTTACATTAGTGGATCTGGAGTTTGCATGCAGTCTGTTTTGTCCCTGAACTTGTGCAAAGGGTGAGAGGTGAGCTGATGGTGGTGTCATCAGTTGTTTCTATTGTAGCTAGGTGGAAGTGAGTAAAGGGGCTTAGTGGGGAGTGGAGGGAGGATTGAATAAGGCGTAGTGATGGGTCAGGCTGTAAGGGGAGATGAACAGGAAGTAGGTTTGAGTTAAGGATGGGGTCTGGGTAATTAGCCATATCTGTATAGATCTACATGTATCTATCTATCTATCTATCTATGTATATATATATATATATATATATATATATATATATACATATATATATATATATATATATATATATATATATATATATATATATATACATACATATATACCAAATGTGAAATGTGAGATGAACACATAATCATTATGCCAGCCCCCAGTCCTATATTGCATGGTGCCTGGTGTACCCAAACTTATGTGATGCATAATGCAGTCACCACTGTGATGGTAGACTCCCAATCAGGCATAATGTGTAGATGATGAATTTAAACTCATAGCTTAGTAAGGCAACAACATACTGAACATTGCCTCATTTCATCACACCAGAGGAGAAGGCTTAAGATATTTATTTTATTTATTTAACAGCAGACCCATGTAGTTTTATATTTTATTTGCATTTGTTAGCCACGGTTGTGCACTGATCTCCATGGACCTTTTTCAGGCAGTCTGGGAGCTCTGCCCGGTTAACTGTCTTGCTTGGTGTCACTTAGGTAATGGAGGCTATGGCAATCATATGGACCACATGAGACAATTTGTTACCAGCTTCTTACTCCTCTGTACAAACTGACAGACAATGACTTTAGGCATTCATCTTCCCACTGACCCTTACATAGGGTTATAGTTATGAACAAGTCCTTCCCTTAAAGAAGAGGTCCTTCCCTTAAAGAAGAGTCCTTCCCTTAAAGAAGAGGTCCTTCCCTTAAAGAAGAGGTCCATTTTTCCCTTTCTTTCCCTTTCTTCCTTCTAGTTGTTCTTACAGAGTGAATGATGGCTCATGTCACTCATGGTGGGGTATTTGGGTTAGCATGTAATGTGTAAATGTATGACACTATTATCCATATAATTTTAGGGGGTTGAGCATTCTCCCACTCTGTCACATTTTGGTGTTGATCGTTGTTGGTTATGATTGTTTCTGTTTCACAGGTGGCTGAGGTGATCATTTTAAAACATTGTACACATCATGACTGAATCAATGTTATTATTCTCTTTATAATGAATGTGTTTACTTGTATTCTGTTTGCAATACATACTAGTTGCACAATCTGCTTGGTGTTTTCATTGTTTCAGACATGGGATCGGGGATAAAACAAAATTGTAGCAAGTTCAGTGGTCCTAATTATATGTTAATAGACTTCTATCAGTGGGTGACAGGGTAGAGTGAAGGTGCAGAGTGGAGTATGTCATGGTAATTGGAAGGGATGAAGTAAACTAGTAACCGTTTTTTTTCTCTGAAAGAATAGTGTAATCACCCCTCTATCTTTTAGGAATGCACATATGCAAGAAAAGGAATATTTATAATGTATTATTTATTTATTTGTTTATAAAGAGGTAGTATAGATTTGTGGTTAGCTACTGTATTTTGTGACTAAATATGTCTGGATAATATGAAAGAAGTGGGAATGTTGTTAAGTTTGGGAGTGGGATATTGGAGGAACACCACTGATCAAAATGCATGCAAATAGACTGAAAAGGGCAATTTTCCCAGTCATACCTCTCAACTGTCCAGATTTTTGCAGAATGTCCAGATTTTTGGTCCATAGTTTTGGTCTGTCCCCCCATAAAGTTTGTGGTTTCTGGCAAATCACTGTTATGATCTGAGGACTGAAGTCGCCAAATAATGACATACATTTGAGTTTCAGACTTCATATCCTTCAGAAAATGTATGCTAAAACAAACCCTGTTACTCAAGCAACTTATGTTCCCTACCAGTAACATAAGCAAGCACACTCACTGATTTAGCATCCTCCATTTACAGAACATATAACCATAAGAACATATCTTACATGCAGCATGTTTTTACTAGTGATTCCTATACTGTAAAAATAAATGGAATTATATTATCATTTCTTTTCAGTCACTCTCCTCACAAATACTTCAGTTACTTTGTTAGCTAAAAATAAAACATACAAAAGCTAATGTGTCATTTTCATTTGGAGTGGTCAGTTCACTGACTATTTTCTATTCCTATGGCATGAACACCCTAGAAAACACCAGATCCTTGGAGCACTTCCAGAATAGACACAATGGAAAAAGAAAATTCTTCCTCGAGTAAAAAGGAAAAATACTGGCTGATATTAAGCAATGTTCGTGCCTAGTTGAAAGAATGTAGATATTATAGCTATTAACACCATATAGTAGGAGAAGAAGAAAAATAATGAACAATGGCTTGCTGATCCTTAAAAGGGTTGCAAGGTTATGCTCTTAAAGCATCCCCACCATAGACAGAACTCCATACCAAGCAGATAATTATCACTGCTCTGGATGCTTACATGTGGCACAATGCAATAAGGACTCCAAACCTGCGTTTCACCTCAGCCCAATAGGTTAATATAATATCATTGCCACCATGCACAACAATGTAGATAGAAGATAGTTAATCAATATCAGCACATGGAGTCAGCTGTATAGTGATGTATTCTTCTTTCAGCTATTCACGGTTAGGGGTCACCACAGCAGATCACTTGTCTGCTCATGATTGGCAGTGGAGTTTATGGTGTCAAGTTGCCAGCCCGGCACCCAACCTTCCACAGAAGGCACACACACACACACACACACACACACACACACACACACACACACACACACACACACACACACACACACTCATGCCTAGGGCCAATTTGGTGTCCAATCCACCTACAGCATGCCTTTGGGAGGAAACTGGAGCACCCAGAGGAAACCTATGTGACCACAGGGAGGACATGCAGACTCCGCACCGAAGGCACCCCAGCTGAGAATCAAACCAGAGAACCTCTTGCTGTGAGGCGGCAACACTAACTGCTGCACCACCATGGCCACCCTTGTATATTGTTGTATTAATTCCCTTTAAAGGCAACTTTAACAATTATGAGAAGAAATTACAAATGCAGGCAGCCCTTCACAGAGCATGGCAATTACATAGTAATCTTAACAGTCTTAGCTAACACAATAGAAAAAAAGTGTGAGATAGGAGATGTAGACATAAATGTACTGAAATTCTCCAAGCCTGAGAAAATCATGACTAGCACAACACCCTAGTTCTTTTTTTCAGTTGTTAATACTAAGCAAACTAAACTTGTAGAGCAGTATGCAACTCATTCTCAACCTTATTAATACCAGATTAGATAACTTTAAAGACGTGTTATTGTCAATCTACAAAAAAGAACACAGTGCACAACTGCACACCAGGTGGTGGTGTTGTTGTCTCATAGCAAGAGGTTCTCTGATTTGATTCTCAGCTAGGGAGCCTTCTGCATACCCTCAATATGTTTCCTAGACTTTCTATAGGTGTCCTAGCTTACTCCCACATTCCTTCCTGGGCTATCTATAGGTGCCCTAGCTTATTCCCACATTCCAAAGACATGCAATAGGTGGATTGGACTCTCTAAATTGCCCATAGATGTGAATGTGTGTGTGTGTGTGTGTGTGTGTGTGTGTGTGTGTGTGTGTGTGTGTGTGTGTGTGTGTGTGTGTGTGTGTGGTATGAAAGATTAACCATAGCAAGACTAGCCACCTAATGGTGTGAGCAATCACGATATATGATTGTCATTACTGAAGTGACACACCAAGCCCATGAGCAAAAATGGGGAAAAGAGGTTGTGGATGGATGGATTTGCTCAAGCATGTGTATGGAATTATCCCATAAATTGAGTGATTCAGAACAATAATGAGATAAACCCTATTTACCATAACAGTCATACACAGAGGGAGGAGCTGCATGACAAGAAACACACAACCTTATCTTGAAATTCTTTGAGAAGAACACCAAAGCAATAGAAGTGGGCAAAATGGTTCACACTGCCTACCTTGTCCTGACCAAGGCATTTGCTAAAATACCTTACTAGGGCATTGTTGACAAAATTAAGAGGCTATGTATGAATCCTTATGTCACCCAGTGGCTTACAGTCAGGACCCAGGGAGTTACAACTGGGGAGTCCACCTCTACAAATAGACCTGTCACCAGTGGTGTCCTTCAGGGATCAGTCCTGGGACTGCTTCTTTTTGGCATCTATTTATCTTAAGTCAAGTTCAATGTCAAGGGCCTCTGGCTAACCAAATTTGCAGATGATTACAAATTATAAGCAGTCATAGAATCCATCATCAACACTAATGTTCTCCAAGAAGGGCTGACACCAATAAATACTGGTGTCAAAGCCATGAACTAAAATTAATTGCCAGGAAATGCATAACAGTATCATTTGGGAAGTTAGCCATTTGTGGTAAATATCATGTTGACAACACAACCCTAAAAGTTGACCCAGTTCTCAGGGACTTGGGGACATACATAGACAGTAATCTAGCCCTTGGCAATCATATGTCTACGGTAGTGAGGAAATCATACCATGTTGTGCAACTTATAAACAAAGGCATGACATCCAGGTCTAAGGGGCTTATTGTTCGACTGTATTTGGCATTCATAAGGCCAGTCATTAAGTACAATGCCCCCTTTGATATGTACCGAACCAGTCACATCCAACAACTGGAACGTCCGCAGATGTTCCTCACTAAAAGAATACAGGGTGTAAGTAACATGCCCCATGCAGACTGTCTCAAGGCTCTATCCTGTATTTTGTATCCTACAAGCTGTTGAGGGGAGATCTATGGTTTCCATACAAGGCATTGTCAGACCCCACTCTGATGAACCTCTTGCATATCCACAAAACATACAGCGCCATAATTACCCATTCTAAAAACTTAAAACTTGTCTACAATATAAATAGAACCTGCTGGAGACAAATAGACATAGATATGTATCCCAGAGACTACCCCTTCTGTGGAACAGGCTCCCCATCCATGTGAAGCAGAATTCCTTCATAAGTCAATTCAAGTGTAGCTTAGATAATTGAATAGGGAGCAGGAAATTCTTCCCTGGTTTGGTGTGTATGTCTATAATGGACAAAGACAGCCTGTAAATATCCCATCTCCCAAGACTCTGCTTACAGTTATCAAGGGTACCACAACTTGTCAGAGATTTGGGATACATGGCTAAGCTTAAAAAGAACCCCGTTATATTTATGGGGGCCTTTTTATGCCTAGCCATGCATTCCATTTCACTCCATTTTCATTTTTATCTGCATCTAAAATAATCATTAACAAGCGGTTTCAAATCATGAGCCATCATATATTTTTCTGATCTAAGTTTTTTTTTCCAAAATCCATCATTCTTGGCTCAAAGCTAAACACCTATAAAAAGGACAAACATAATCCAGAAATTGTACGTAAGCAGCAAAATAAATGAAACGTCCCATTATTTTTGCTATGCTAGCCAGCATATCAACTTCAGGTTCAATTACTTGCATATCTATTCCTTTTAATATAGTTGCCTTAAGCTGTTGTGGTTTATCTGATTGGTTATTCAAACAAATAGAATAACAGTGCACAAAGATTACATCATTTTTATTATTTTTAAAGATTTTTCTAATAACAATTTTGAGCATGTTTGGGTTATTTTTAGATGACATTCCTACCCTCAGTAGGAATTATATTTTAAATAATCTAAAATCATAAGAGCTTTTTAGAAAAAAAAAATCATAATACCTTGAACTTTTAATAAGAAAAAAAAAATCATACTTTCATATAGTCACCCTTTCTAGGCACCTTAATTACAAAAAAATTTAGAAATGAGGTATCCTACCTGAATCATGCAAGTGTTTTACCATTAATTTGTTGTTATTCTAATAGTAGACCTAATTTTTCCTGTTTTCTTTAATGTTAACCTAGTCACTTTTGTTTGATGGGTTGTAATATATAATTGTGATATGTTTGAGATCAACACCCAGAAGTATAAACAGTAAAGTATGTTTTCTAGCCAAAGGTATGAATGTAAGTTCACTGTAAACCTATTAAAGTATATTATGTGAGAAGGGTGGGCTTTGCTGCCTAGAACCAAAAAAGTGGGAGGCTGTACACCCATGCTACCTATACAAATCAAAGGCTGATGTGACTCAGAGTAACAGGATTTCCCTTTAATATTGCAGACTTGAAATTAATATATAATCAAGCCATATCATACTTGAGTGTTGACACTTCTGAGCATCGTCTTAGTATCCAAGCTGCAAATGGATTTTGACTCTTAATTCTATCTATATATCATTAATCGGATTGTCTGCCCAGTTTAAGAGAAGTGAATGGATAGAGTTGCATTTTCTTTTTTACAAATGCAGCAAGAAAAGTGCATTCAGTCCAGTTTTAAAATATGCATTTTGAGGGTTGAGGCACAGGTCCCCCACACAACTTGTGTAGGGTGTTACACCCCTGTGTGTCATCTAGGCATAGGTCCCCCACATAGCTCATGTAGCGTGTTACACCCCTGCATGTCACCTCTAAGATTATTGCACCTTGGTATAAGCAGAGATCTCCTTTGCAGTTATCTGGTTTAAACAAATCAGCTCTTCGACAAGTTAGGCAAAATAGAGTTGTAAAAAAAAAAAAGAGAGAGAGACATCGAACTTCTCACTCATTACTTAGCTTAAAATGCATTTTGTTGCTTACATTTTCAAAACAGGAACAGAAATTAAACTTATATGGTGGGTATTACATCTCCTTCTTTCTGCCAATTGTTATAGAATATTTTTTACAGACTTGAAAAACAATGGACTCCACTTTATCTGCATCACCTGTGTTACAACCATGGCCATTATTATAGCAATAACCCATGCCTGGGTGTGGGTAATGCTGGATTTACCCACAGTTGGTGTGGTTTGGTCATGAGGGCGAAGCCTCTTTAACATTTAAGACAGCCATTTAACATAGTGAGACACCTTTAAAAAAGCAACAGAGAAAGCAAGATCTCCATTGCTTTTTACAAAGTGTCTCACTATGTTAAAGGAGTTTAACATAGTGAGACAGCTTTAAAAAAAGCAACGGAGAATCTCCGTTGCTTTTTTTCAAGCTGTCTCGCTATGTTAAACCCATTTAACATAGCAAGACAGCTTTTAAAAAAGCAATGGAGAAAAGAAGATCT
The DNA here is from genome assembly GCF_019279795.1 of Protopterus annectens. Classification (NCBI taxonomy): domain Eukaryota; kingdom Metazoa; phylum Chordata; order Ceratodontiformes; family Protopteridae; genus Protopterus; species Protopterus annectens. The sequence goes on from NC_056731.1 coordinate 1,811,078,146, forward strand.
CCGTTACTTTTTTAAAGCTCTCTCGCTATGTTAAACTCCTTTAACATAGTGAGACAGTGTGTAAAAAGCAACGGAGATCTTGCGTTCTCCTTTGCTGTAAAAAAAGACATACTAATGGAAAAAGTCCGGGTGACCGGACCTTTTTTCATTAGTATAAGTCTGATTTACAACATGCACACTGACCAATCAGTGTGCATGTTTTGGAATATTAATGGGGGGGGTCGTTGTATAATAGATGAATTATAACTTCTGAACAGCCACTGCTAAGTTAAGTTAATCCATTCTGTTTTCATAAAGGAAAACTCTTGAAATCTAAACACTTCATACCACTTTACAAGCTGTATATTAGACACTAATGCTTTATTCTATGTCACACTGCTGCAGCAGAAAACTATAGTGTCTTGGTATTTCAGAACACTTTCATTTTTTCACGTTTTATATTTTTGCATCAACTGAATATATGCAACATAGTAAATACTTGAAACACCATGCTTCTTTTGTCGACGATACCCTATTTAACTACTTAGTATGAATATGTTGCTGTTGTTTGTCTTTCGGCTTTTCCCAGTAAGGGGTCGCCACAGTGGAACTCCGGTCTGCTAATGATTGGCAGTAGATTTTTTCAAAACACCGAGGTGCCAGCTCGATGCCCAACCTTCAACGAAGGCATGCCCATTTACACACGCATGTCTTTCGAACGCTACCCAACCGCGGGGAGGACATGCAGACTCCACACAGAAGGCACTCCCAAGCCAAGCCAAGAATCGAACGGGAGAACCTCTTGCCATGAGGTAACAATGCTACTGCTATACTGTTTTCATAAAGGAAAACTCTTGAAATCTAAACACTTCATACCACTTTACAAGCTGTATATTAGACACTAATGCTTTATTCTATATCACACTGTTGCAGCAGAAAACTACAGTGTCTTGGTATTTCAGAACACTTTCATTTTTTCACATTTTATATTTTTGCATCAACTGAATATATGCAACATAGTAAATACTTGAAACATCTTGCTTCTTTTGTCGACGATACCCTATTTAACTGCTTAGTATGAATATGCATGCATTATAATGCTATTCTAAAAAGTGAAATAAATGCAGTACAAAAGAAACAGCTTAATAGTAACGTCTGATATAACAAATATGGCTATAGAAAATACAAAGAGAAATGGCAGCATTTTATGGAAGGAAACACTGCTCGTGTGTTTTTGTTTAACTTAGCAGGAGTATTTGTTTTGAAACAGTGCTGTTTTATTTTGGTGCAATTATTTCTTAATGTGAATTTCTGGGAAATTCAGTATGATAGTGCCTTTTTACATTTGCATGGCATTTGCATCTGTGTAATGCTTTATGATACAATTAATTGCAAAACCAATTGTTTTTTAAGAACATTAATGACCACATTATCTTTTTCTCTAAGTAAACATCATTATGTTTTCTACATGTTGAAACAGCTGATGAATTGCTTTACCTGGGTTGCCTCATAAGATATGTGTACTTGGTAATTAACATTTGCCATTACACAGCCATTATTAATTTAAATGAACTGTTTGGTATATTTCAGGTTTGCGTAGGGAAATTAGATGCTTAAAATATTCTTGAAGACCATGACTGTCGTTTTTGAACACAATTATTCCTAATAAGCTTCTTATTTTAATGTTTGCCTTTAGATGACTTTATATTTCCTATTAGTTAAACAAGCCAAGTATTTTTTAGTTTCAGCCAGCAAGCAAAGTCAATTTGAATGGTGATCCAGCTGCTAATGATGCGGATAGGAATGCATTAATTAGCTTTACTTGCAGTTATAAAGCGCTCATTATAATATCTGTTGGGGAGCTATGGATAAATAAAATTGAAGAGGCTCCAAAGTATAGATTCATAAAGGTGAGACATTAGTTATTCATTTGTTATATAATTGCTACAGAAGCATCCTCACTTGTAGCACAGCCAATGCCGTATGCAGTCAAAAGCAATACAACTATAGTCAAGGACTTGTGAACATGAAAAAAAAAACAGACAGTGAGACATAATAATAGACTAGAGAAAAAATAAGCAGATGGGTTTAATAAAAAGATAAAACAACAAATAAGCTGATTAGGATCTAGAAGGGAAAGCATTAACACCTGGAACAATAATTAAAATAATTTCAAGAAATACCGGAAATTGCAAATTAAAGTTAAAAAGTGGCTTTTGACATGGTTAAAACAAATGAGTCTGTAGTCTGAAGTAAAAAATGCATTTGGATTCAGAAGAGAAAAAAATCTGGATTAATTTCGGTTGTAGTGAATAACAATGAACATTTTTGTATTAATTGAGTATCTGACTGGTTTATTAACTGAATCATTTGTTTGGTTATTTAAATGTACTTATTGTTACCTGCTAAATGAACTGGCCATCAAACCTTTTTAGCCGAGAAATAAGCCAGAAGGTGCTACATTTAAAATTGTGCAATATAGGAGGATATGTAACTAAAATAAACAAGTTAGAAATATAAGAAACAGAAATACAGAACAAAGACACAGAATAAAGAAAATAATGTCCGCCAGGAAATTAATAAAACTATATATTTTTATATTGTTTCAATGTTCTTTTGATATGCTAAGGTCACTTTAGCACTGTAAATATTCGTTGCTGATATCTATTTGTGGTCTAACCCAAAAATTCTCTGATAGAGGTGGACATAGTAAAGTGACTTTTTTTTCCTTTGACTGGATTTTCTCTTTCCCATAATATAATATGATGCTTAGAAAGATGAGATTATTGTGATCTACATTACTATGCCTGATCTTCTAAAGTATATGGCTGTACTTTAAGTAAACTTTACTGTACTTTGTGACATAAGTGCTGCAATGTATTTTTCACCCCATCTGATTAAAATTATGTGGGCAGTTGTTTACTAAAGACCACTCTCCCATTTAATTTTATTGAATTCTTTACTGATGTCACTCAAGGGCTTGCATGGGGTGCAGCAATAGACTTTAATGGACAGGCCCTATATATGTACTGTCTCATTTTGGTGATATGAAAAAAGTAAAACTAAAACTCCATAAAGGGTTTTGTTGTGAGGATTGCACCTTAAAACAGGCATGAAAAGCAAATAAATGCAGTATGGCACAGGTAGCATCTTGCACCATGTAGTAAGAGAAGTGTGCAAGTGTGACAGAGCACTTTAAATTGAGAGCATTCAGAATGATTGCCAACTGTGAGAATGTCTAGACTAAAGCCTTTTTTACCATTCATGTGCCCTCATATCAGTTATTTGTCATGATTTAAATATAGTGCAGTAAGAAGTACTTTTCATGTGCAAAATAGTGACTAAATTAGAGTTTTTGTTGAAACAAAAATAGAATCAGCAAATCCAGTGTGTTCTTCTCATTAGCATAATGTTTTCAGTCTGTGAAAACAGAGTAAAAGTATTTTGAATTTCCAAAGGCTTAACAGATTTCTTGTCTCATGAGAAAGGAGAGAGAGAGAGAGAGAGAGAGAGAGATAAAGAGAGAGAAGGAGACTTTGAATGTATGTGGGTGGGGGATGCAAATTAATGTCCACTGTAAAAAAGTAATGAATTTTTCTGTACTCAACAGGTTTGTTAACCCAATGGGTGAGACAGAAAAATGTTATACCTACCTTCATATGTGAGAAAAAAGCCTTAAAATGTAATATGCAAGATTATATAAAAGGCAAAGGACAAATTCTTAAAGTATCCCATCATTTCATTTGAACCCAGAATAGCATGCATCATGGACACTGATTAACAGAATGTTACAGAAGGGAAGAAATAGAAGTGTCCAGGGATCTAAATATGGCCTGCAACTTAAATAGGACATGCTGGAGGGACAGATTTATATCCCACTGACTGTCATGTCTTTGGAACAAGCTACCAATTCATGTGAAACAGAGCACCTCTATGACACTGTTTAACAGGAACCTACATTACAAACTGAGGCTACTGAGGTGCTAGTTTAAGTTCCTTAAAAATTAACACATACTGCTTACTATTACTATCGAAAGGCAGAACATTCCACATAACTGGTACAATCTTGCTAAATGCCTTTTGTCCCATTGTTAGGGTAAATGTAGAAATGCATCATCGCCCTGATCAGTGTATATTAGAGGAGGGTAAGTGTCTGTTATTGTGTATTTCTTGCAAAGAAGAGGGCACTTCTCAAGCTTACTTTTCTCGAAAAGAATACCCTTTTCATAAATGTTTCCGTAGAACTCTACATTCTGTACACTGTTCTGCTCTGTGTATCTTTTACCTTTCTATTCTAGAAATAGTCCATATTATTATCTTTAACAAATTCTGTAATAATGAGCATTTTTCTTGCCAATATATAGGGAAGATAACCTTCAAATTCTGTGAGGTGAGAAGCACTACAGGATCTATAATCTGCAAGGCTCCATTAGGGAAACACTGAGGAAGAACACCAACCTTAACAGGATATGAAAACATATTGAAATGTTTCAAAAAGAGACAGTGATTAAGTCTGTCACCCTCAATGATTTTGGCACCAAATAAAAATAGGGCAAATATGACAACAATGTAAGTAAGAAAATTTTAACATAACATATGTTATATAACATCTTAAACAAATTCCAAAATTTTATTTCAGGTGACAATTTCTGCATGACATCCTCCTTTAATTTCTCCTCAGTTTTCATCTTCCAAATATGTTGTTGTTGAGTCTTTCGGCTTATCCCGGTTAGGGGTCGCCACAGCGGAACTCTGGTCCGCTAATGTTTGGTAGTGGATTTTTACGTGCCGAGTTACCAGCCCTGATGCACAACCTTCAATGAAGGCACACTCATTCACGCATGCCTCCACACACAAGACGCTCTAGCTGAGAATCGAACGGGACAACGTCTTGTTGCGAGGCGACAATGCTACCGCAGCACCACTACCGCGGGTTCAACTATGTAAGCATAGTATATACTCTGCATTTAATGTACTGTCACAAAGTTACCATAATCTGTGTTAATACCAAGGCAATACATTCGGTTTACAAACTGTGCACTTGTGTAAACACTACATCATGGTGTAGTATGAGCAACAATGTCAGTGGTGAGATGGCACTAGGTCTGCTCCCTGCTCCACAGTTATGTCAAGAAGCAATTTATAAAAGGTTCGGTTTCAATTTTATAATCATGGGCAGGGTACATGAATGAAATATGCTAATGTGGGTATCCAACCGAGTGATTGATTCCACTGGCTGGATGACTGCTGCATCACTGCAGAGGATGGCTACTCAGTGTAGTTGTTGTAACAGGGTAAAGTAAGGAACAGTGTCATGGGCAGCAATGTGCTACTGAAAAAAACTGATTTCCTCGTTTTACAGAAATTGTTTACTGATGCTACTGTTTAGTCATTTAAGACTGAGAATCTTAGCAGAAGAGGAAGCTGACTGTGTTCTTTATTTTTAGAATACCTGTACGGGTATGGTTTTGGTCTTGCAATTTATGATGATCAGAGCAACCCATATTTAACTGTCTTTCTTCATGAATGATATACGCTCATTGGGGTCATTAGCAAATCTTCTCCATGCACAGTGTACTGTGACTACACATTGGGGTAAGACCACATGGCTTAGCAAGCTAGTTGAATTGCAAAATGTTTCGTACATGTTTCTAATGTGTAATAGCTCTACTCCATGGGGATTAGTGTTTAATAACTTCCCCAGTCAAAAACCCACAGTTAATACACTGATGCATGAACTAATGGAAAAAAAAATTCCTTCATACATATCTTCATCAAGTCCTATAAGCCTTTATGTTTTGAAACATAAACAAAAATTATCTAACCTGTCTTGAATAACAGACATAAAATAAAACATACCATCATTCTGGCACAAAGCAAAACAACATTCAAGTACATTAATGCAGTTGAATAATGTCCATTTTACTCTCCAAAACAGCCTTAGGTGGAAACATACCTTTCATTCCTGTTACTATAAGATATGTGTACAAAACATATCTGTTACTAGAGTAGGAGGCCACCAAAGTTAACACCCCTTTTCATTTTTATCTGCATCCAAAAATAAGCATAAACCAGAGGTGTCAAACCATGATCCATCATATATTTTCCTAATTTTTTTTCCCAAATCCAGATGGGTCAAAAATAATATATTGGTGGAATATAAACCACAGCAAATACCATCAGCTTATGAAATAATGTCGTTTTATTGCATGCAAACAGAAAAAATAGAGGTTCCTCCCAAATAAACAAACTGTATAACAAAACAACTCAAAGTATCTTTCTGCATAGTCTCATATGGCAGAGATCTTTTTTAATAAGTCTCTCCAAGCTTCCCGAATGCTCTTTCTTCTGGTTTTCCTTGCACAGCATCCAGGTTCCTTTTGATGTTTCCTCCAGGGTTCTACTCTGTAGTGTTTTACCCAGAAAGTGCTGCTTCAGGCATAAAATTCAAATCAGGGAAGAACCAATAACACTGAACTGGCTGAATTTCAGACCTTCTTTTAATTCACCACTTACCGGCTTCCAAAACTGCTAAACATGTTGGAACATATTCCGAAACAACAAGGTTCCTGCCTTTCTTAAAAAAATAGCTCCATTTAATGTAACAGTTTTATTTACAAATATTATCACCAAAGTTTTACATAATTTTTTTATTACAGCATTATTGTATTCTTTTATGTAGGCTTCAGTTCATTTTGGCCTGCTACTGAGTGAGAACCTCCAATCTAAGCCACACTGGCTGCCCACAAATTGATATTCTTGGTTTCAGGAGTGGTAAATGAGCTGTGGACCAGAGATAGGTCATCTGCACTGTAATATATAAAGTCTGGTCAATGCTGTATTGTGAGTGATTAATGGATATAAGGAAAGTTCCACCTAAACAGCTTTGTTTCTTGTCTTACTTCCAATTTAGCCACATCAGTGGGGCATGGTCTTTGACTTTCACCAATGGCAAATCTCATCCAAGAGTGCAATATTTTAGTTGGCATAATGGTTAAGGTTTTTGCCTCCCATGCGCAGTTTACAAGGTTTCATCCTGACCTCTGACCATTGCCTGTTTGGAGTTTACATGTTCTGCCTGTGTTTCTGTGGGGTTTCTACTACCTCCAAAAAAAAACTGTTGCATGTTTCCATCTCAAACTAACTGAAGAATGGAGTTGTTGGCAGCAACACTGACTCTTGATAATGCCGTATAGGGGAAGAGTAATGTAGGCGAGCCACTTTGGGCATCTAATGTGGTATGCAATATCTTTAAGATAGGTGAACATGGATCACAGACTATGCACCATGGCAGGACTTGCCACTCAACAGTGTAAAAATATAGCTAAAGGTAAACTGTTCCTGTTGACTTATGTCACCAAAATTGGCATGGGTATTTGCTAGTGATAAGTGGGTTGAGGACCCAGCCTACTCTGACTATGCTAAGGACCCAAGGTAAGGGGAGGAAGGGTGTATGTGCCCCTGTTGGTTAAGGTGTGACCACCATAAATATCAGCAGCTCCTGGTCAATAAGCTAATGATTAGCCAGTGTTCAGTTGCACAGCTTGGGTAACCTGCGATAGCTGTTGAACAGGAGCTGGATATAAAGCCAATCAACCTCCCAAACATGAACTAAGAATTGCCACACTAAATGTTGGTTCACTGACAAGACAAGGCTTGGAAATGAATGGCATAGTGGTTAGAAGGAAGCTGGACAGCCTATGTATTCAGGAGACAAGGTGGAAGGGCAGTGCAGCAAAGCCACTTGGCTTGGGATCCATAGTCTATTACTCAGGAGGAGGACAGATTAGAAATGGCATAGGAATTGTGGTGAGAGAGAGGTTTCAGAAGGCAGTGATGGATATCATCAGAATTAGTGACAGACTCATGGCAATCCGACTCCAGTATGATAGGGCAGTATTCATAATTTCAGCCTATGCCCTACAGCAAGGTTGTGATGGTGAAGATAAGAGTACATTCAGCCAACAGTTGCAGGACCTATTAGATAAAGCAGGACAACAGGAATTGGTATTGATAATGGGTGACCTGAATGCATATATCAGGACTGAGAATAGGACATAAGGACTGCCTGGGTCCACATGTATGGGGCAAGAGGAATGAAGAAGGAGAAGTCATTCTAGACTTCTCTCTTGCAAACTACCTGATGGCAGCCAACACATGGTTCAGAAAGGGTGGCAGTCACAGGATCACATACAAAAGTGGCTAGCATAAAACTTGGGTGGACTTCCTCCTAGTAAGAAAAGGGCACTGGGGTAGAATCAGCTATTGTAAACTCATCCCCAATGAAACACTTGATCCACAGCATAAATCACTGGTTGCCACAATCAGCTGCAAGAAGTGATCAGAGATGGTTCTAAGGTCAACAGAGACCTGGCTGAAGACCTGGAAGTTGACTGGAGAGAAAGCACAACAGTTCAAGGAATTTCTCAGGGCTCTAGCACCTCATGAAGAAGAGGAAATAGATGAATCTGAAGAAAAATAGCAGTTCCTCAAAACAGCATGTGTAAGAGCTACAGAACAGATATGCAGCAGAGCCAGGTATGAAATAAGGTACATAAGGAAAGCTGGTAATAGGATACAGAAGTCCAGGAAGTCATCAATAGAAAGAAGGAGTGCAGGAAAAAGCAGGAGATAGAAAAGATAGACCAGACTAGAAAGAAATACTGGTTGGCTAACAAAGAGACTAAGAAAGGAGTTGCAATAGCAAATAAGGCATCAGAGGCACTCTACCAGCTTCTAGAAAGGGACTCATTGGATGACACACAAAAAAAACTCTATCAGTTTGCAAAGCAAAGACAGAAAGATAAAGAAGATAGTCAGACACCCTTCATAATGGATGCCAGCAACAACTTGCTCACCAGTACACATGACATCAAAGGCAGATGGAAGGAGAACTTCTAGCAGCTTCTGAATGAAGAAAACCCCACAGAAGCTGTATGGCCCCAGACACAGCCTATGGTTAGAGAAGAGGAGGAGCCCACCCTAGAAGAAATAAGAAAAGAACTAGAAAAATGATGTCAGGGAAAACAGCAGGTTCAGATGGGGTTACAGCAGATATTATCAAGATGTTGGTTGAGATGGGAGAAAATGGCTCCTAATGGTACTCATAGCAGTATGTAGAGAAAGAGGGTCTGTATCACCACATCAAAATGAAAATTCTCCTAATACGAAAACATAGACACATAAAGTGCAAAATGCAAAAGTACGAACGGTCACTTCTGTGAATTTTTTCCCATGGAAAAAATTTGCTCGGCCAACCAACACCAAAACAAACTCTACAGTGTAGAAAAGGGCAAATTCTCTATAACGGCCAAGCGATTTTTTTTCCCTGGGGAAAAAATTCACGGAAGTGGCCGTTCATACTTTTGGTATTTCTCTCTGTATGTGTCGATGTTTTTGTATTAGGAGAATTTGCATTTCGATGTAGTGATATAGACCCGAGGAAGATGCATCCCAGATGATTAGAGAATAAGCGTACGTGTACCAGTGTTCAAGCATACCTCTCAAGTGTACCTCATTACAAGGAACGTACCTGATTTGGGGTCTTAAAAAGTTCATGTTCCTCAAAGTTCATTAAAGTTCCACATTGAAAGACTCTGTCACACATTCAGTGTTATGAATTTTTTTAAGTGAAATCCATGGTAAATAGAAATTAATCATATTAATTCATTAAAGGATCTTCTTTGTAAGTAAAATCAGCATATTTTAGCCATCCTATGACCTTCCTAGGTGAAGTTGTTAGTAAGTCATTAGTATGTGTTCCACATTTTGCCCATTTGTTCCACATTATGAAGGCGAGTGTTCCTCATTTTGGCTATGGAAGGTTGAGAGCTATGTGTTCAAGAACAAAGGGGACATCCACAGCTGTGTGCAGTATAGAGGTATCAAACTCCTGTTACACTGTATGAAAGAAGGGCGATTAAGAAACAGATACAAAGAGTAGTAAAATGTAAGATGGGAGATGGGCAGTTTGGATTTAGATTGGGATGCAGCACAACCAACCTGATGTTTGCATTGAGACAAATACTTGAAAAGAAGCTAGAAATGAGGAAAGAGTCCAACTGGGCATTCCTAGACTTGGAGAAAGTATATGACAATGTTCCAAAAAAGCTGATTTGGGCAGTAATGTGGTGGTTTGAAGTCTCAGAAATATTGGTGGAATTAGTGTAAGCTATGTACATGGACCCAATGACTCAAGTACGAACAATGTTCAGTCTTGCAGATGGTTTTCCAGTTAGAGTGGATATGCATCAGGCTTCAACTCTGAGCCCACTGCTGTTCATACTGGTGATGGACCACATTAACAAACAGGTCAGGGTAGACAGGTCAACAAAGTTGTTATATGCAGATGGTGTGGCATTACAGATAGACTGTGCAAGAATTTAAGAAAGGGTAGGGTAATGGAATGCACCTGAGATAAGTCTGAGTACAGATAAGGCAATTGTAATGGCAGCAAATAGGAGAAATCGGAAGAACCTGAAAACTGAGATAGAAGGGAAAACAATGGAACAGGTTAACAGTTTCAAGTACCTGGGAGGGGTGGTTGAGGAGAAGGGAAGACTGAATGAGGAGAGCAAAGCTAGAATCAGAGAGACTACAGCCAACTGGTACAGTGTGTCAGGGGTAGTGTATGGCAGACGAATGCCAAAGAAACTGAAAAGTAACATGTACAAAACAGTGATGCAACCAGTACTACTGTATGGTACAGAAACCTCGGCAGTAAAGGCAGAGCAGTTGAGGAAGCTAAAGGTGATGGAGATAAATTGCCTAAGAAGGGTGGTAGGATGCACACTGCAGGAGTGGTGAAGAAATGAGGACATAAGAGCAGAAGACAAAATAGCTTCAATTGCAGAAAAAGTGAAAGAAAACAGATTATAGTGGTTTGGGCACGTGTGCAGGAAAACAGAAGACAATCTGCTGAAGAAGATTAAGGACAGACAAGAAGAAGGCAAGAGAAGAGAAGGACATCCAGCAAAGAGGTGGAATGATTGTGTGAGAGAAGACCTGCAACAGTCAGGCATGAGTGTCAAAGAAGGTATGAGAGTGGCATTGAATAGGGAGAGATGGCAACGAGTGACCTGACACCCCAACCCTCTGTAGAAAATGGGAAAAAGGGGGTTGATGGTGATGATGATGGTGTAATATTTTAGACAAAAAAATACTTCTTTGATTGTCAAACATTCCCTTTAAAAAACGGAATGCTTGGATACTGTCTTACTTAACTAATTACTTATTATTCAGAAAACCTATAAGGTGTTCTTTTCCATCAATAGCATGTGGCAACATTGCCTCTTGACCTAGTTCTGATGCATAAATATAACACTGATAAAATGCCTGTGAACATCTGGAGATACTGAGACAGGTTCCAAACACAACATATCCTGTAAAATAAGGTTTAATAGTGAATTGATTAATTGCTAGGCAACAGGAAATGCATGCATAGTCATTGGCCATTTGAGTATATATATATATATATATATATATATATATATATATATATATATATATATATATATACCCTGGGATTCAGGAACACTCTGTGCAATAATAAGGCTATTCTTGTAAGGAGTGTTCCATGTCCATGTAGAACAGCAACACACCTTGCATATTCATGAAGGCACGCTACTGTATTTTCTACATGGACACAATCTGTGTATGAGTGCAGGGGGTGTGTCCGAGCAGTACACGGACACTAAAAATGCCCCCTGCACTTAGAAAATGCCGTATGGCACTTTCTAAGCTGTACTGGAATAATAAAATATTAAAACCAAAAAGAGCACTAAAAGTTGTGAGTCCTCAGTATTAATTTTATTACAAAATGTTAAGCGCTTTCGTCAATACCAGTTGACTTCCTCAGGGGAATATGCAATAAAATTAATACTGAGGACTCACAATGTTTAGTGCTCTTTTTGGTTTTAGTGCTTTATTTGAGCACTATTGCACCACTCTATTTTGGTTTCACTGTGCTGGCATAATATTAGAGATTTGCTCTAATATTATGCCGGTATTTCAGTGTCCTTGGACACCGAAATGTATACTTGATCATTTCAGTGTCAGCGGACACTGAAATTAAAACAGTAAGAGCAAAGCAATACAGGCGGTGTGTCACAGCTTCTGTGACACACCCCATTGTATTGCTAAAGCACCATATGGCACTTCCGCATCCTGCAAAGGCAGGAAATGTGTGCAAATGCACACATAACAGGGGATAAATCCCCCAAAATTTAAAAAGCACAAGCACAGCCCCACAAACACAAAGTTGATAAAGAACATGGTATGCATCAGCATGAAATAAACATAGAAGACTGAAAGCCCAATCAATGCAAGTATTTCACAAATACAGTCCCAAGTAGTTGTCAGAACACCACAATACACACCCATATAACCTAAAAATATAACAATAATATATACTTATTTTTAGTACTTAAGGATTGTTTAAGTGTTGCTAAGTGGGTTTGTACATTATGGCCGTCCCCTTAGCATAGCTTAAACATCCCATAGGAGCTAAATTAAAATAGACAGGCAAAATTTCTGAACCAAGATAATGTAGTGGTAAGAGTTGCAGCTTTGCATGCATGTGTTTCTGGTTTGAAGCTCAAGACAGACAACTTTTTTCCCATGTGAAAGTAGTGTTAAAATTATTTTAGTAAACTTAAATTATGTAGCAACTATTTTTTTGTCAACCAGGGTAGTGTAGCAGTTCCAAAAGTGAGATAGTGTACAAAAGATGTGAAACCCCCATATAAACAAACGTGCCCCATACAGTATAGTCACACAAGAATATAATGTAATGAAAGCACATAGGGGGATGTCATGGAAGGTAAATGTAAAATTATAATGTGCATGTAAATATTATTTTATATTATACAGTGACTGGCCATTAACATACAAAAATGAGTACACTAACTGGCCAGGCCAACCAGAGTGCCCATTGTAAATCCGAGAGTATACTAATGGAAAAAGGTCCAGTTGCCTGGACTTTTTCCATTTGTATATCTCCTGTTCTTTTTTTTTTATTCTGCAGAGATAGCAATGGAGAAACAAAGATATCCGTTAGTTTTTTAACATATGTCACAATGTTTTATGAGTTGAAAACTCATATAACATAGCAAGATATTATAAAAATATGCAATGGAGATCTTCCTTTCAACAGAGAAAGGAAGATGTCTGTTGCTTTTTTTAATATATCTCACTATGTTATACAACTTTTTCAATTTTCAACTCATATAACATACCGAGATATGTTAAAAAAAGCAGTGGACATCTTCCTATCTCCATTGCTACCTCTACACAGCACTGATGTACTGCGTAAGCATGGGAACACATCCCTTACACATGCATTGTACATCAGAAATGCCCCCAGGATACCAAAAAAACACAGAAGGGCAGCACGGAGACATTACACAATGGCATTATTTAAGAAAGGTAAGTATTGCTTTTCTTAAATAATGTCATTGTATGATATCAATAACCTATGGCCAGGTGTGGGCAATGCTGGATATATCCATGGTTGCCTTTGTTTGGTCACTTGGGCTTCCCCCTTGTGACCAAACCACACCAACCGTGGGTAAATCCAGCATTACCCAGACCCAGCTGTGGATTATTGCTTAAATATAACATTATAAGTATAATATGCTTAAACGTGCCTTAATCAGTCTGTATCCATCAGACCTTGTTCTGCCCAGCAACAAAATAGTCAGCTCTGACAAGTCTCGAACCCAGAATGCTGTCCTCTACAATCACAGCAAAATATCACTACAACATGTGAGCTGTGAGGAGTTGTAGTGCTTTAAGAAACATATCCTGCATTCTGGTCATTTAACATTAATAAAAAAGCAGCAGTCCTAAGTGTTGACCCCATGACACAGGAATTAAGTTTGCTTTTTCAAACATATCATGCAATAGAGGCATAGAACATTAGGAAGAATGCTTTGTAGAACCTTTTGTGTGTTGCATATAGATATATACACACAAACACACAGTCACAAAGACACATACACACACACACACACACACACACACACACACACACACACACACACACAAACATATTTGATGAAACATATATATGAAAAAGTAGAGTCATAATATAGATATACATATATAAAAATATTTTGGAAATAAAATAAAAAAAAAAAAATATATATATATATATATATATATATATATATATATATATATATATATATATGTGTGTGTGTGTGTGTGTGTGTATATATATATATATATATATATATATATATATATATATATATGTGTGTGTGTGTGTGTGTGTGTATATATATTCCAAAGACATGCATCTGGAGCATTTCTCATTTCTCCCCGGGCCTCCACTGAAAACAGGCTCTGTGGAACCTAGTCAGACTTTCCCGGTCAACAAATGTTAAATAAATAAATAAAAATATAAATATATAAATATATATATATATATATATATATATATATATATATATATATATATATATATATATATATATATATATATATGTATACATGTATGCATATAACATCCAGTGCAGTTATACCTCAGAACCATTCCTCTCAGCCTGTTAGTGCAAGGAACCTGTACAAAGGCTGTAAAGGGGAGGGCAACGGGCCACATATATGAACATATTTCAAAAATTGCTGTTACAAATGAAGACATGTTACAGCAACAGTGTGTGTTTAAGCAGACAATTACTGAAGGATATGAGGATGGAAACTGAAATTTCTTGTCATTTATTTACTGACATAAATCCTTGGATCATCCCCGTGATTTACCAGACAAATAGAAATACACTGTGGAAGTGAACAAAAGTATGGTCCAAACATTTGGACATTCTGTGAAAATTCTGGCAGTGGAGAGGTATGCTCAGAAGCCCTTAGGGCAATGAATCTGGACCAAGCCTGACAATGTGGGGGGACAAAGGCCTGAAAATAGGGACATGTCCAAAATACGTCAGTAGATAAGCTGAGAAAGTTCATGTAGTAACAGTGCATGTCCTAACATATATCGACTGAAATATCACAACTCTAGGACTCAATTGCTTCTCATTAGTTACTGACCTCAGTCACCACATCATGCCATTGATGTGTCATGCATACATAACAGTCATGGGGACTAGACCAAAGATATTGGCCAGACAATTGGACATCCTACAAATATGTGGACATAACACAGCATTAAGGAAACTACACTGAGCTACCGAACAATGTCCAAACTGCAATCAGACTGACATAACACTACCCAGGTCCAGCTCCGGAGCTGTACACATGCATTAGCATATATAGCAGGCACTACAGGAATGTAACACTGGTGGAAAAGAGACACTGGTGTGCAAGTGCATAGCCCCAAACAACTGTCATATATGCAGATTAACACAGAATTACTAGGGTGTGGACCCATAACCAGGTCATTGGCATGATAACTGGAGTGCAGTTGGTAATTAATGATATACCATACCTCTGCACCTCGTAGTGCAGGACATCCGGACAAGGCATGGCATACTTGTGGGACAGGGGGCCTAAAAGAGGGACATATCACATATAATGGTGTTACAAACTGAAACAGTAGCTGGTGTTACATGTGTTGTTGTAACATGACATCCCCTGAAGGATATGATGTCTGGAACATCAATGGATGTCAACACTTACTGACTACAGCCCTCACATTGTTCTACAAACCCCACAAAAACAGATGTTGTTCAAGGAACAGACCAAGCATAATAGGGAAACATCCGGCCAGTCTATGGACAACGTGTCAGTTGAGAGATATGTAAGAGGCATATCACTGTCAGATGTCAAGTCACCCAGTAAATGCATATCCAGACAAACCCTGTCAATGTAGCAGTCATCCATGTGTATAACAGCACTAATGACATACAATCTGTACCAACATCTGGAGCTTTGTCCCCCATGTTGTTGGGCTGTCTCTGCATGTCCTGTCCTGTGAGGTATTTCCACCTACTGTCTGTAAAGCTGTAGCCCCCACATCTCCGTAATGTCCCCCGCACAGGCAAGGGAAATGGCAAGGCCCACATGAAGGGCATCCCATATGTTGGAACTAGGAGCTGTGTCCAGGCCCACAACACAATACTATGTTGCCACCTACATAGCTTTATGGCCTCAGCAAAACCCGACAGAACATCAACTTCCTCAAGGTAGGCTGAACTCCTGTGGTGGACAGCAGCAATACACAAACCACAGACTTGGTCCCTATATTGGTTGTACAGGGCAAATCAGGAGCACACACCAACTTGGCATCAAGTCAGCCTTTGTCTGATCAAGCATATAAGGTCACAGGTGGAGTACTGTAAGGCTAACTATGAGTACAAATTGGACACATCCACCAAGGCCAATCACAAGGCCATCTTCATATATGTCTGCAATCTCTGAGGCAACAAACCAACCCACCCAATAATGGTAGCCAATCAGACCACATACACATGCAACATAGCTATAGCCACCCTGCTGCAGATAGGTTTAGGGCAAACATAACCCCCTGGCTCAGCAACACTATAGGTGGATATGCACAGCACCCACACCCCTCCCCTCATCATCAGTGAGCAGGTACGTATTTGCTACTGAAAGGCAACACATGTAAGTATCCATGGAACCTGATAACATCCCTGTCTGCATCCTACATGAACTCAGGCATGTTCTCCCAGCTCCATTTCACACTGTAGTCACACCAAGCCTTGGCACCATCTATATCTCATCCACATGGAAGATGGCAAATGTCAGCCTCTACACAGACATGAATGAAGAGTACAGGATTATGAAATTAACTAGCCCTTATTGGGGGGAATATGACACATCAGGACCAGCAGTGCAATGCAAGCAGATACAGTGCTGATACATTACAGGGGTATGGTGCGGTTGTGAGTGATGGCTACTGGCAGTTAATGTAGCTGTGCAGGTTCTGAACATACTGTTACCAAATTTATGAGGTCCTGTGATGTGTCTCCCTTTTTATGTCTTCCAGGTGCAATGTCGCATTAGTAAAGGTCAACTTTCTCAGCGGCTGAGACAAATATAATCATAGAAGCCGTACTACAGAACCATACCATAATGTTTGGCTGGAGACAGCAACATCTGCAGGAGAGGACCAGCCTGTGGTATGACCTTGTCCACAGGGTAAATAATTTTGGCCTATATGCATGTACAAATGAGCAGGTCCGGCATCGTGAAAGTGACCTCATATGCCATGCCCGGCAAAGGGTTGCTGCAGTGGCCAGGAACCGCACAGCCACAGGTGTGGGCCTGGCCATGCAGCCCCACTGACACCCACCGGGGAGCTCCTTGGGGTACCCATCCCAGTACAATATCAGAGAACAGACCCCCCACATACTGTCAGTTGGTGGCACGCAGACAATGGATGAAGAGTGTGCAGGTAAGGCAGTGTAGATTACTAGACTAGTGTAGCAGACATATTTGTAATTGTAGAGTATCTACATGCATGTGTCAGGCCAGAGTGTAGTTGTGGATGAGGTTTTCCAATGCACAGATGTGCACCTCTATGGTGAAGGACAGCAAATTGTGTAGTATTGGGGGTTGTACTATAAATATGCAGACATGCTGCATCCATCCTGTACCAATGCCACATGTGGGTCTGCTGACAATACTTCCCTCCCACAACTACCTAGGTACCTCTGATCTATATATGGGATGGGAGCCTGCAGCTGGTGGGTATGCAATTGTTTTGTTGTGGTTTGCCAGCACCCCAGGCATGTGAAGGCCAAGCAATGTACCATGCACACAACTGTCACTCATAGCCATATTGATTTATGTGCATGTTCACTTGTGTTGGGGTTAACTGTACTGCATCACAGTGGTCACCACAGAAGCCTATCTGATGAGAACATAACATCCCTGTAGCATACCTCATGACCTGTCAGTGCAAGACTTCTGGACAGAGACCAACAAAATGGGGGGACAAATGGCCTAAGGTAGGGACATGTGTGAAACATTGCTGTCATATAGTGGATATAAACAGTGTACACACCCCTGTCAAGATGCCAGGTGTTTGTGATATATATACAAATTGAGACCACAGTATGTCAGTCCACATCTTTTCCAAACTGTAATGTGATCTATGACATAAACAATTCACCTGTAAAACCAGTCAATCTGTTGGGCACCAACTATGGAGTATACAAACCTGACAACAAGCTGGATGCATATGTGTGCACACCCTTCAAATAATATGTTATTGCAGAAGCTTGTGATTTACTGACAGCATACAGTCTGCCTGGGTACACACCTGCCATCATGTAAAGGCACTCTGAGTAACACCAAATAATAGTCTACTGTCCAAGTGGGATAATCATGACATTTGCTCAGTTGCCTGCAACTGCAACAGCCATGGCTTGCAGGCAGCTTACAAAGCAACAGAGGGATCTCATATTTGATAGGCATCAGTCAAGAGTAGGGTACAACAACATTACCACAGCATTTCATACACCATGGAACACAGTGGAGACAGTTGTCAAAAGGTGGATTGAATATGGGACAACAGTGCTGTTGAAAAGAACCTGACATCCCTCCAAAAATGATGACAAGACATGTCAAGACCTGATCAGGGAGGCTACCAGGGGACATACAGCAACACTGAGGGAGTTTCAAGAATCGCTTGCTAGTACTGGTGTTGTGTATTACCTGTGGAAACACTCTTCTGTATTCTGCATATGTCTGGCCTATGGGGTAGGGTCAAAAGATGGAAGCATTTCCCCGCACCAAATTCATCCAGTGGTGGATAGAAATTGCAATACAGCACATCACATCTCCCAAAGACATGTGTGAAAATGTGTTATGGTGTAATGAGACTATGGATCGACCTCACAGCTACAATACCAAAAGGTATGTGAGGTACACAAGCAACATCTCTCATAACCTGAAGACCAACATCCCCCTGGTGATGGGGATGCTGTTCCAAAGCCAGAACAAGGCCTGTAGTCATGGTGGTGGGAATTCTGAACATTTACAAATAACACCCATGTCTGCAAAACATCCATCAGGCAACTGCAAAAATGCTGAGGATGGGGAGTTGTGTTTTCAACATGACAAAGACCCAAAGCATACATGCACATGAGCTGCCCTTGCAGTCTAACAGAGTTGGGTGACCTTTGCATGGAAGAGTGGACAAATAATACCAAGTCAAGATATGCTATGCTGATAGACACCTTCATAAGAAGAGTGAATGCTGTAAGTTGCTTACAATGTGCTTCAACAAAGTATCATTTTAAGGGTGTGCATACTTATGCAATCACCATATTGTACATAATGCAGTCATTATATTTTACACATAACACGTGTTTGTTTACCGATTGGATTGCACAGGTCATATGTCACATGAACAGCGGGTAACATATTTGAATGCATTATTGCGGTCTCATCTTGTATATTACAAGAATGTGGCATGATAACAGGGTTGTGTACACTTATCATATCCACTGAAAGCTTAGAAGGTTGGTGGTGTAACAGGAAGTATGTGACCATACATTCACTACTGGTTTGGAGGTCTGACGCTCAAATGTATATCATTAATCAGTGATGTCATGCCTCAGATCATCCCACTGATGTATCAGAGAAACATAGGGGTTATGAGAAATAGACCAAACATATGAGCCAGACTTCTGCACATCCTGTGAGGATCTGTACAGTTCTGAGGTATGTTCTGTAGCACTTGCCAATATGCTATAAAGGTGAATAGCAATGATCTGTACATGGGTGCAGTCTTGTGCTCTGGAACAGACATCACATACTAACACTAATCATGTATCCCAGTGATCTATATTGTTAGTTACATGTAATAAAACTGGCTGCAATGCATGATGCTGAGAGCCATGTGTCATGCATGTCATCATTTGGGAAATGTGTGGCCTGTGCAACAGATTTGTGCCACCTCAACTGTGTGTGTGTGTGTGTGTGTGTGTGTGTGTGTGTGTGTGTGTGTGTGTGTGTGTGTGTGTGTATACCATTCAACATCAAAGTGCAGGTATTAATGTACATATGTTGTCTTCCCCTCACAGGTGGCGATGGGGTTTGGGGTCCCCCCTTTTGGAAACTGATGTCATTATATCTGCAGACTCTTGCAATGATGATAGGAATAGTGAGGTACAGGTTGGGTTGTCAGGGGCTGAATCTGTGCCACTGGTTGGCATCCCACTCTTGTCCACATTATCCCCACACACAATGACATTGCCCACACATACCCCATCACCAGTGGCCACAGATGATGGACAGTTGGCAGGTGGTGGCATTGAACTGGCTAGTGTAGTGACTATGGCAGGTGTGAGTGTAGATACTGGACATAGCCAGAGTGCAGGTGAGGTTCCACACAGGCAGGTGGACAGGAGTGCTTCCAGGAGGAATGCTACTCATCAGGCCACTGTTGCAAGTGCCACAGAAGAAGTCACCAGATGCATGTTCTGAGCTGTCATGGATCCACAGGCACATAGTGAATGCCACAACACACAAATACTTAGGGTGGTGGATGCAACTCTCCCTGATTTATGTGGTGACATACATGGCTTTGTTGAGGCTCCACATCAAAATACTGAGGTCATAAATAGATGGTGAACTGAGACCTTGGCAATCCTCGACCATGGCATGTCTGTGCTAGAGCATGTGGTGGGAAATAAGGCATCGGCCATGTGTACATAGGTCATCACCAACAACAGCTGAGAGTCCATGGGGCTGTGCACCTTCACACTCCCTTAGTGGCAGTAACATCAAAGGGGGGTTGCTGTCCACATCACACCGGAGCAGGCCATGGCCACGTGGTCCTGTCCAGTCCTGTCAGGGGCACATATCCAGCAGACAGCAGTCACCATCAGGAAGGAGTACTGCATGAAGCCTTGGGCCTGGTGGTGCCAGTGATACCCCTGGCAGGACCAGTCCCCCCATCCATGGCCAGAAACGGTGACCTGGATACCCTGCAATGTATGGTACACAGCTGTCCAACATACCCCTGTGTAGGGCAGCCACATGGCATGACTGTGTTCATACATACACACACACACACACACACACATCTGTATCACAGGCAGGTCACCTCCAGACACACACAACACCTCTGCACAGCCCAGCTATTGGATACCCCTCCAAACACACACACATGATGTCAACCATATGGTCCAGCCCACACCACACCCTGTGCATATGATGATACCTGTCCCACATCCCTGTCATCCATACCATTAATGCAGGGACATGCTACTATGGGTATGATGCACTAGGTAAATATAGTACAGTGTAGCTATGTAATGCTATGTAAGGTGCTGTCTGCTTGCATTTGTTATGGGTACACATACAGGTGTATGTACCTTAGTAGCCAGAATGCATTATTGCTGTTAGTACCACTGACTGAATGTAGTCTGGCATGCTGTATTCTGTTTGTGTTCCAGGTGTCTGTGTGTCTGCAAGCTGTGGCCCTGCAGACATTCCCAAGAGAGAGTATGGCAGACTGGGAATACACCAACAATGTCATAGGCAAGGTACAGCTTTATATGTACATCCAACAGGTTTGTATGCATGTAATAGTGTGTGATGAACACTGGTGTCAGACAGTGTGACCTTGGATACATACCTCTTGTCACAGACAGGTAGCCTTCAAACATGTCAGCTCAGCGTGGTGTACTACCACAGGCTCATACATACAGAACAGGTTACTGTAGTACTGTTAGCAGGTCCCTCACTAGCGTAGCCATTACACGAACTGCAACAGATTAATCTGACAACACCTGTTGGCCCTGCCATTTCTTTACCATGCACTCAACCCTGATGCAGTTGATGAGGGCATGCATGATACTGTGTATGACAGGTCTGTGGTATGTATTCCTGAGTCCACCAGGTGGAACAGTGAGATACAATGGTCTATCCTTTGCATATACACAGTAAGGACTGACACACAGAATGTGCACACAGTAACATAAACACAGTTGGCAATACACAGATTAGTAAACCTACAATTCCACCATTATGTACTGTACTACTACATACACATGGCATGCCTCACATAGATTATGTGTATGGGACATCACACACTACCTCTTACTACATGTAGTGTTCTGAATGCCTCCATGGACAGTGAGATAACCCACCAGACATAGGATGTGGAGTCATGTATTGCTCCTACAAGCCTGGACAAGGGATAGTGTAGCAAATGTTGTATCAGCATGATGTTTCAGTCAGGTATAATGCATGATGCTGATATGTATGTCACTACCCTCACTGTGGCCAATTTGGCAACAATATCACATACCTGAGCATTGTTAAGGGACACATACCACATATAGTTTGCCAAAAAAAAGGTCTAAGCTTGTTTCCTGCCTTTCCTGTAACTAGTCTAGTCCAGCTACAACTTTGTTGTATCCAGGACTGCTTGTAAGCTTCTGAGTGGTGCCAAAAAGTCTGCTCTTCAATTGTTCCCTTAGATCTGCTAGTTCTCTCCTCTCCTGCACTTTTACTAGCCTATTACTCTTACATTTTACCAGATTTTCTTGTAGCAATTATTGTAGCACACAAAAGTGCTACCAGCACTAAACACTCTACAAGGAAACAGCTCACCCCTCCAGGTATGTCTAAAGGTCAGTTCTTTGTGGTTTCTCCTGTTAACCTGGTGAACTTGGTCATCCTGAGGCAATATAGCAACTGCCTCATGTACACTGACAATCCTCTCCTCTTACCTCCCAACACTCAGACTTGCGAGAGATGCATTTACATATCCAAATTGGAAGCCACGCACTCACCAGCCAAGACCAGAATTGCTGGTCAAGAGGAGAAGGTCAACACCTGCACCACACCACATGGAACACATAGTGCTCCAAAACACACACCAGTACTGCCTTCACATAAAAACACAAACCACACACCCACTTTCGTGGAGGCTCTCATTAAAAATCAGGTTTATATTAGATGAACGAATGCTTAAAATGTCAAGTACAACATACTCAACAGCTTTTAAAAAATTTTTCATCTAAGCGAAACCCCATAATGTTGAAACAAGGAGCTCCAAAACACACACCAGTACTGCCTTCACATAAAAACACAAACCACACACCCACCTTCATGGAGGCTCTCATTAAAAATCAGGTTTATATTAGATGAACGAATGCTTAAAATGTCAAGTACAACATACTCGACAGCTTTTAAAAAAAATTTCATCTAAGCGAAACCCCATAATGTTGAAACAAGGAGTTTCGAAAAGTTATAGTTGGCCAGCCATCAGGGAGCCAATGGCTGACAGCTAAAATGTACTTTACACCATTAACCCCCCCCCAAAAAAAACAAATCAACAAGCAAAATAAAGTAGGGGGCTGTGCCCCCCACCACCTCCCCACTTAAATATACCAACTCTGAGACCTGACCACAGTGGAGGACTGTTGTAACATTACACAGGGTGAACGACAAAACTGCACCACAGTGGAGGACGGTAAGAACTGCTAGAGAAGGTGAACATTCTGACGTCAGCCATTGGGTTCCTGATGACTGGCTAACTATAACTTGTCAAAACTCCTTGTTTCGACATTCTTAGGTTTTGCTTAGATGAACCTTCGCTTAAAAGCTGTCAAGCATATCGTACTCAACATTTTAAGTGTTCATTAATCTAATAGGGAACCTTAAAAATCTACCCAAACAGCAGAGGCCTCTAAGGGAAAAATGCACTTGACCACCACAACCCAACAACAATCATGTGACACATAACTCTCCTAAAAAGTGTGCCAGTCAACCAAAGCCCCTACAGCAAAACAGTATGCCCATGTCATAGGTGACTCGATAGTGAAGCACACTGATGTCCCACTCAATTGGTTGAATAAGGAGAAAGTAACAGTCGGCTACCTGTCAGGTGCCAGGATCTGCCCTATAACACAATACTCAGGTCCCTCAACAACAGGTACAAATATGGCTCTATCATTGCACATGTGGGTGTGAATGAGCTGAGATATACCTCCCTGGACTACATGAAAAGAAACATGGAGTAGCTCTTGGATTATGTAGCCCAGGCGCGTATGACCCTACCCATGAGCAGCATCCTACCATCACCCAGAATTACACCACAGTACAAGCAGAAAATGATTGATTTCAACTATTGGCTAAGTTTCTGATGTCATTCCAAGGGGATCCAGTGTCTGTCTGCCTGGGATGACATGATTGACAGACCTCGATGAGATGGCCTGCATCTGTCAGAATGAGCTGAGATATACCTCCCTGGACTACATGAAAAGAAACATGGAGTAGCTCTTGGATTATGTAGCCCAGGCGCGTATGACCCTACCCATGAGCAGCATCCTACCATCACCCAGAATGACACCACAGTACAAGCAGAAAATGATTGATTTCAACAATTGGCTAAGTTTCTGGTGTCATTCCAAGGGGATCCAGAGTCTGTCTGCCTGGGATGACATGATTGACAGACCTCAATGAGATGGCCTGCATCTGTCACCCCTGGGGTTCCGGATACTGGTCAAGGCTCTTGCCACCCCTAGTGCCATTTTTAGGCTGTGTTCCAAAGACCAAATTACCACCATAACAGCTACAAACAAATGCAATCTGAGGGTTATGCTGCTCAATGCTAGAAGTGTAAATCTCAAAATGCACTCGCTCAAAGTACCCTTTAAAAATGGAGACATCGACATTTGTGCTGTAACAGACACCTGGTTCAAAGCAGCAGAAAGCACCACTGGGCTACCAGGCTATAATTCATTCCACACCTTTTGGCCCAAGAACTTGGAACGAAGCTCCAAAAGCAGTGCTGTTTCCATATTTATAAAGGATGTGCACACCTCCAGACTGGTAGCCCAACATAACACATCAGAGATGCTTCAGGTGCAGCTAACATTGGATAAGACATTGATTCAGGTCATAGCCTGCTATAGCTCCCCAACCATGTCCCAAGACTTGCATTCCACATTCCTAAGCAGCCTGGAGAATATTAGGGTCCAACCTAACACTTTCGTACTGTGCGACTTCAACTACCCCTCCATTAACTTGGAAAACTACTCATGTAGAAATACACTTGCCCAATATTTCCTGGAATTCATTAATTCCAGTGCCCTGGACCAGCTCGTTTGGGCCCCAACTTGAGGTTGCAATATCCTTGACCTGGTCATTACTAACATGAGCGACTGTTGCTTTACACCAATAATGAACTCCTGCCTGGTTAGATCTGACTAATTACCTTGGAAAACCACATCCCTCCCACCCCCCTGCAAAGGTAACCACCATGAAAAACATTTCTCCAAAGCTAACCTTGGGCTCCTAAAAACAGAGGTGGCTAACTTCACGGCACTCATGCAAATGGAAAATAATTGCATGACCACAGAATCATACACCAATGCATTGTACAAACATGTACACAAATGCATGGATCTCACCATACGCAATAGAACCAAGACACTCTCCTCCAAAAATAGAAAGCCAATCTGGCGGCCCCTTTCTATAAACAAACTCTACAACAGAAAAAAAAAACTGATGCGGAATAAGGTGAAGACCCAAGACTGGAAAAACTCCCTTTTCAGCCTCAACAAAAGGCTGAGATCCCTCATCAAATCCTCTAAATCTAGCTATGAAAACAGAATTGCAGCAGACAGTAAAGACAACTACAAGGCCTTCTATAGTTATGTAAAGAATCTCCACGGCAATACCCAGATTTGCTCTGACCTACTGCACAATGGTGCTTCCTATACTGAGCCAACAGATATTGCCAATATACTGGCCGATAGATTCAGTGCCAACTTTACTCCTCTCCGCTCAAAGGAACAATCACAATACCAGTAGATTGCCAGGCACCCAGTATTACTGCTGCCCAGGTTAAAACAGCACTGTCCAAGGCCAAGAATACACATTCTTTGGTACCTGACAATATCCCTGGCTGTGATCTACATGAACTACAGAGTGAACTGGCACCACACCTGTGTGCCCTGTTCAATCATAGCCTCACCTCAGGCTTTGTCCCTACTCAATGGTGCACTGCTACAGTCATCCATCTCCACAAAGGAGGAGCGACTACAGACCCTGGGAACTATCACCCCATTAGCCTGACAGGTCTGATATGCAAAGCTATAGAACACATCATCGTGGACCAAATAAACATAGGGAATCTCCATACTCTGGATCCCACACAGTTTGGTTTTGTGAAGGGTAGGACATGTCTACTTAACCTAGTCAACTTCTTTGAGTCAGTTACCATAGCTGTGGATAAAGGTAAGGTGGTTCATACAGCCTACCTTGATCTGGCCAAGGCCTTTGATACCACTGCCCACACAGGAATCATAGAAAAACTCACTAAGCTAGGCATCAACCCCTATATCACTTGGTGAGTTGCAAACTGGCTCACAGATAGAACCTACAGTGTGAAAGTAGCTGACACCAAGCCAGACTGCTGACCAGTCATGAGTGGAGTCCCACAGGGTTCGGTCCTAGGTCCTCTCCTGTTTGGTATCTACTTCTCTGAAGTCCAGACCAACACGAAGAGACTCTGGTTGACAAAGTTCACAGATGATTGCAAGTTGTTAGCTATTATTAACTCCCCAAGTGATGTTGACATCCTGCAGAAAGACCTCACTGAGACCAATGACTGGTGTCAAAACCATGGCCTTATACTCAATTCCAAAAAATGTGTCATTATCCCCTGTGGGAAAAACTCGGTTCCCATAAATTACCAAAAACAAAACTGGAAAGCAGAACCAAGCTGGATAAAAACCCTGTCTGATGAAGGCTGGGCATTTGCTTAGCTGAAAGCGCTTACCTTGAATAAAACAGTCCGTGCCTTTTTTATCCAGCTTGGTTCTGCTTTCCAGTTTTGTTTTTGGTTTAAACAGTTTGAGTGTATATTAGTTTGTTTCCCATAAATTACAACATTGATGGTAGTCCACTAAACACAGAAGGCATTATAAAAGATCTGGGAACACAAGTTGACAGCAACCTCTCTTTTGACCACCTCATTGCCACTGTGGTCAGGAAATCTTTCTATGTGGTACATGTAATTACCAAGGGTTTTGCATCCAGGAAGAAAGAGGTCATCATCTGTCTGTACTCTTCCCTCATTAGAACAATCATCAAGTATAATGGTCCATTTGGCATGTACCTCAGTAGACACCTGCAACAGCTGGAGATGCTACAGAAGTACCTCACAATGAGGATCCTAGGAATTCAAAACATGTCCTACACAGACAGACTCAAAAGACTCCAGCTGTTCCCTGTCTCATATCATCTACTTAGAGGCAGTCTCTGCTTGACTTGCAAAGCCATGTCTGACCCAGCTCTTTTGCAAATGCTACATCTAAACACATCCCAACCTATCTGCACCACACACTGCAGGGACCTTGACCTCATTACCACAATCAACACAACATGCTAGGGGGACAGGTTCCTCAACCACAGATTGCAAATGCCCTGGAAGATACTTCTCATACATGTCAAGAAAAGCACCTTGATGACCCTGTTGCAGACAGATCTTGATGAGTGGATGGGTAATAGAAAGTTCACCCCAGGGATCACTCAAATGGCTCTACTTGATGGAGGCACTGGGAACTAACACCAGGTGGCACAATGGCAGGGCACATCTATGGGTTAGGCTTGTAATGGCTCCAGGGCCATTAGCCTAGTACACACCTATGCACCTATAAGGGTTGTGACATCAGCATGACTGCTAAAGTAGGCCATTGGATAGGTAACTTATCAAATCTTCTTACAAACATATGCACACACACACACACACACACACACACACACACACACACACACACACACACACACACACACACACACACACACACACACACGTATGGCCCACATGCACATTTACCAGATCCGAGAGTAGAATCCTGCCTCTCTATTTCTTTGTATTATAGTGTTTCACAGTTATCACACATGCTACAGAGCTTGACGGACTGTTAACTGGCCAAAGGTGCTAAGTGGAATGACATCAGCAGGCTTGATAAAGTAGGCCAGTGAGTATGAAACTTATCAAAATAATTCTTCTTACAAACATACACACACACACACACACACACACACACACACACACACACACACACACACACACTCAATTGCCAGATCTGAGATTAGAACCCCCTGTCTATCTAGTGATTTGTATTATAGTGTTACACAGTTATCACAAACACTATAAAGCTTATTGGGCTGACAACTGGCCAAAGGTAACAATAAGAGGAATGACATCAGTAGGATTGATAAACTGGGGTAGTGGGATGTGTTGTAGGTGGGAATGTCCTAAAACTGTTTCACCTACAAAAAAACAAACACATCCCCTCACTCTCATATGCACATCTGTCACACACACACAGTTTTCAGCATTGAGATTAGAACCGCTACCTATTGAGTAATTTGCACTATATTGTTATACAGTTATTGGATGCACTACAGAGCTTATAGGGGTGTCCAATAGTACTTCTAAGATAAATGACAGCAGCAGATCTTGTGAAATAGAGCAATGTGAAGTGTACTGAGTGGGAAGAGTCTCTTAATACTTGAACCTATGGACACACACACACACACACACACACACACACACACACACACACACACACACACACACACACACACACACACACACGCAGGTGATGTGATATTATAAACTCAACCTCAGTACTGTTACACAATGGGTCTCACCTTTTATGCTGGCACTTGCAACTGTTTATGACTGGGATGCCACTGTCCACAGCAAGACGTCACTGTATGCCATTCAGGGTATCCATGTATGTGACTCACTCTGTCTATGCCCCCCTCTCTCTCTCTCTCTCTCTCTCTCTCTCTCTATCACTGTCTGTCTCTCAGTTCTCCACAGCTATGTGTGTGTATGCTTAACATATGTTATCTGTTGTCCATATGTGTGTGTGTGTGTGTGTGTGTGTGTGTGTGTGTGTGTGTGTGTGTGTGTGTGTGTGTGTGTGTGATGCAACAGATGCAGATATATCACATATGGGCCACCTATAGCTAGCTGAGGGTAATCCTGTCTGATGTGTCTGTGTGTGCAGGGACAGTTGAGGTGTACATAGCTGTCTGTATGCATGAACATACATACACAATGCAGTCATATATTCCGATGTGGGCTCCAACATCTCCCGTGAGTCTCTAAGTGTAGGAGTATGCCCAGTGTGATCTTCTATACCTAGGGTGGGGCTCCATTTCAGAGATAAGGTCTACTTAAGTCCAGGATTTTGTGTGCTACAGCCATACCTCTCGGGCATACACAGGAGTTTCCTCAGGATACTTATTTTGCTTAACAGACATTTTCTGACATATCTGTAGTCTGAAACTGCAATGTATTGTGTCAATACCTAGTGTCAGACATCCTCAGATCATCACAGTGCTTTACCAGAGGAATACTAGTTGCATGATGCATAGACCAATATTATGAGGGTACCTATGTAAATTCTTGCTCGACAGGGCCATTTGTGAGGTGTTGTTTACAGGCAGTGTAGTAATGACACACAGTTGTGTAAACAGTCCAGCAACCTGGTGATATACTGGCTGGGGATCTCCTGCTTGTGTGGTATCTTTCTAACCTGAGATGTCATATCCTTGTGTGCGTATACCTCTGACCTATACATATTTTGGAAGGTTGTCCAGGTGTTTGGCTAGAGGTTTCATCCTTTCTATGTACATGTGTGTTTTTATGGCAAGTTAGTTACATATTATTGAATTGTGATGTTACAAAATAATACAGACATTACTGTTTCAGAATACATAACCTTCAGACCATTCCCGCTACTGCAAACCCCTCACCCTACCAACTTTCTTAGTATGTAAGGGTGATATTTACAGCACATGCCTATCATTGTGACTTTGTTCCACTGTTAGCTCTGCCATTGTTCAGACATCTTGCTGTCAGAGGTTGGGAGTTATGGGTGTGGGTACAGAGTGCATTCAACTGTGCAGACATGTCCATTATTTGTAAGAGTAAACATAAGAAAACAGGACTATTGAGAATGACCACTGACAACAGTACCACAAAGCATTTATATTCACAAAAGTCCTGGCACCTCTACTACACATTCGTCAAGATGTCACTAATGTGTGTAGTATATTCCACATAACACTGTGACTTCCAGGTATAGGTTCATAGGTTCATAGGTTCATACTAGGCTATCTGCCCGAGGGCATTTACAAGCCTAGCCCATAGTTTTGTGGCTTACGCCACCCCTTTAGTATGGGGAACTATACCCATTATTTTGCTGTGCCTCTGTTGAGCAGTGACACTGAGGTAATCCCTGGGGTATATCTGCGATCTCCCATCCATTGGTCAAGATTTCTCTTGAACAAGGCCAGCGAGGTGCTCTGCCTCACATATACCGGGATTTTATTCCACAGCATAGGGAGTCTTTGGGTGATGAATCTATCCCTCCAGCACGTCCTATTAATAGCCGTGTCGAGGTTTAAGTCTCCGCCCTTGTGGCTCTGACGGATCTAGATTTTTGAGGTGAAGCACATTCATCAAATCTGGGTTTGACATGCCCTTGTATGTTAGGCAAAGGTCACCTCTGAGCAAGCGGTGGCGACTGAATAGAGCTGGAGTTCTTTCAGTCGGGCAGCATAGGACAGATGTTGGAGACCCTTTATCCTTTTGGTGAGGAACTTTTGTGGCCTCTCCAGCTGCTGCAAGTGTCGGTTCAGACACATTCGAATGGGGCATTGTACTCAATCATTGGTCTGATGAGTGATGAGTATAGGAGACTATGACCTCCCTTGATCTAGATGAGAATCCCTTCATGATAAGGTGGGCAATGTAGAAGGTTTTCCTAACTACTTTAGCTACATGGGTGTCGAATGACAGACTACTATCAACCTGGGTCCCCAGGTCCCTGATAACTTCTTCTGTACTCAGTGGATTGCCACCTATTTGGTAGCTAGGGGTAACCTTGTTTTTCCCGAAGGGTATGACTATGCATTTTGTGGCATTTAACTTTAGGCCATGGCTCTGGCACCAGTTATCCATTTCTGTGAGACCCTTCTGAAGGATATCTGTGTCAGATGTGTTTTCTACTATGGCCCAGTTTGCAGTCATCTGCAAACTTTGTCAGCCATAACCCTCCTGTGTTTGCTTGTACTGGAAAAGTAGATGCCAAACAAGAGTGGGCCCAGGACTGAGCCCTGTGGTACACCACTTGTGACAGGCTTTGAGTCTGACATGGCGCCAGCAACTCTGACCCTGTGGGTTCTGTCACTCAGCCAGTTTGCAACCCATCTTGTGATGTATGGGTTAACATTTAAGCTGATGAGTTTTTCAATGATACCCGAGTGGGGTATTGTATCAAAGGCCTTCGCCAGATCGAGGTAGGCTGTATGGACTGCCTTTCCCTCATCAATGGCTTGGGTGACTGTTTGAAAAAGTCAACCAAGTTTAGAAGGCATGATCTGCCTTTGACAAAGCCAAACTGGGATGGATCCAAAGTCTGCAAATTCCTATGTCTTTATTTATGAGGTCCATTATGATCCTCTCCATGGCTTTGCAGATAAGGCTTGTCAAGCTAATGGGCGGTAATTTCCAGGGTCGGTGGAGGCACCGCCTTTGTGAAGTGGGACCACAGTTGCAGTGCACCACTCCTGGGTACGTATCCAGAGGTAAGACTATGATAAGACAGCTGTCCTAGCTGTGGATTTAATTCCTCGTTGAGTTAAGTGGAGCACACAGCCGGGGACACCATCAGGTCCCATGGATGCTGTGTTTTTGCTTTGGAGAGAGCAGTTCTCACTTGGGTGTTGGAGATGTTTGGGGGCTGCAATCGCTTGGTATAGATATCTCTCCTTTTTGGGGGGGGGGGAAGTTTGCACTGAACCTGTCAGCCAGTATGTTGGCAATGTCTGTAGGATCAGTAATCTTCACATCATTTTGAACTAGTTCTGAGCATATCTGGGAGTTTCCTCCCAGGTTTCTAACATAGCTAAAGAAGGCCTTATGATTGTCTTTTGAGTCTTTAGCTATTTTTCTCTCAAAATTTGCTTTGGATGATTTTATGAGAGCTCTTAGTTTTTACTTATA
Organism: Protopterus annectens; assembly: GCF_019279795.1. Lineage (NCBI taxonomy): Eukaryota > Metazoa > Chordata > Ceratodontiformes > Protopteridae > Protopterus > Protopterus annectens. The sequence goes on from NC_056731.1 coordinate 1,811,110,106, forward strand.
GTGATCAAGGGTGTCTTACCTTTTAAGGATTTTGCTCTATCTTGTAGTAGCTTCCTCCTTTTGTTGTAGAGTTTGTTTATGGCTGGGGTCCACCAGAGTGGACGCTTGCCTTTGGTACAAAGAGTCTTTGTTTTGCTTGGGATTGCCTTATCCATGCAGTCCTGCAGGTGCTGGTAGAAGGCATTTGTAAGTGATTCAGCGGCTTGAGTACTGTTTTCCGTCGGCTCGGGGCCTTAAAGGAGACCACACTAGTCTTTAGAAGTGTGAAGTCGGCTTCGAGAAGTTCTTTACTGTGGTCTTTTTATTTCAGGTGGGGTGGGATGAGGACCTCCAGCGAGATTAGTTTGTGATCTGATCTCACCAGTGAGGGGTATACTTTCGGTGTTGAACATTGTGTTCCCATGTTCGTGATGATGAGATCAAGTATGTTTTCTCCTCTTGTGGGGATGGTGACTAGTTGTTCCATGGCATTTGAGTTTATGAATTCCAGGAACTTTTGGGCTAGGGTGTTTGGGCTTGAGTAGTGTTCCCAGTCTATATTAGGGTAATTGAAGTCACCTAGTATGATGGTGTTTGGTGATACATTTATCCCCTCTAGTGTTTTCAGGAAGGCCATGTGAGGTTCCTGAGTTTGTGAGGGTGGCCTGTAACATGCTACAATTTGCAGAGCAGTCTTGCCTATGGTTAATTGCACCTGGATGGTCTCCGATGCATCGTGCGTTGCCACCAGTCTTGAGGTGTGGGTGTCTTTGATGAATATGGATACCCCCTCCTTTCTTGGTATTGTCCGGATTTTGGGGCGGAACGCATGATAAGAGGTAAAACCTGATAGTGCTGGGGTGCTCTCAGGAGCCTTGAACCAGGTTTCTGTCACTGCACAGACATCGATGTTCTCCATACTGAGAAGGGCCTCGAGTGCATTTTGAGATTTAGACTTCTGGCATTGAGCAGCATTACCCTTAGTTTTTACCTTTTTGTGTTCTAGGGTGGTAGGTTTAGAATTTGAGCCTTGCCTAAAAAGGCACTATGGGGTGGCAAGAGCCTTTGCCAATATCCGGAATCCCAGGGTGACAGGTGCAAGCCGTCCCTTGAAGCAGCGTGGCTTGTCCAGCATGTCATCCCAGGCAGACAGACATTGGATCCCCTTTGAATGACACCAGAGTTTAAGCCAATTGTTAAAGCTGATCATCTTATCTCTGTATTGTGGCATCATTCTTGGTGAAGGTAGGATACTGCTCAAGGTCAGGGTCATACCTGCCTGGGCTACATAATCAGAGAGCTCCTCAATGTCTCTTTTCATGTAGTCCAAGGAGGTGCGTCTCAGGTCGTTTACACCAGCGTGGACAATGACTGAGTCATATTTGTACCTGCTGTTGAGAGACCTGAGTGCTTGCGTTATGTGGCGGATTCTAGCGCCCGACAGGCAGCTTACTGTGACCTTCTCCTTACTCAGTCTGGTGAGCGGGACGTCAGTGTGTCTGACTATGGAGTCACCAATGACTAGTGTGTCTGGCATTGTGTTTGGCCTTAAGGGCTGTGACTGTTTGACACTCTGACTGTGAGGTCTATGTGTTGCAGGTGTTGTGTTCTGAGGTGGTGGTTGTTTGGGTGTCTGCTTTGGTGGCCTCTGCTGTTTTGGTAGATTTTTGACCAGACCCTGTGAGTATGTTTTTTTCTGTTTATGTGTATGATTTGAGGTTGTGATGGTACTATGTGAGACTGGGTCTATAGTGTGTGTGGTAACCTTCTCCTCCTGACTGGTCTTGCCAGTCCTATGTTGAGAGAGCTCAGCCTCCAGTTTGGCCGTATAGTTGCATCTCTCGCATGTATTTGTGTTTTGTGGGAGGAGGAGAGGGTTGTCTGTGTACATGAGGCAATTGTAACATTGCCTCAATATTCCCAGGTTCACCAGCTGAGCAGGAGAGGACACTAGCAACTGATCCTCGACATGCTAGAAGGACTAGACAAAAACTTTAAAAGAGATTCGGGGACGTGGTGACCGAGAAATGGGGTTTGCCTTTTGGGGTGCTATCTATAAGAGTGCCGTATCAAGGTAATAAGTACTGTAGGAGCAAGTGCTAGGTTTAACAGATAGAGAAAAGTCTACTTGGAGTCAAGTAGAGATGATCTTTTAGGTATTAGAGGAAGTGCTAGTAACAGGGATGCTTAAAGGTAAGATTGAAAAGAATGCACTCTGCAGTGTGCACTAGAGAAGTTAGATATGAAAGTAGGTAACTTGAGTTTTACCTGTTTAAAAGTTAAGGTTTAGTGGAGAGTTACTATTTTTAAAACAGCAAGATGGACTGAAAGGGGTGGTTACTTTTGTATTTTGGTACTATGAAATACTGTAGGATGGCCAATAAATTTAAATAATTGAAGGGTGGGATTTCAAAAGTGATCGTTTTGTGATTACTCACATAAGCCAGTGAAAGTAGAGAAATGAGATACATGGTCAGATTAACATAAGAGGCGGGCAACTAGAAAGACAGTGGTATTTAACAAGACAACTTAAATGGGTGGGAGGGAGGGAAAAATTCTGCCTGACTCAGAACAGAGAGAGCTGTGGTCTCTTTTGAAGTTTTAATATGCTGTTAAACAGAATGCAAGCAAAACACAAGGTAAAGAAAACAAACTACAGTATTCAAAATATAGAAAGGCAATACAGAAATACAAAAAATAACAGCAAACTAACCTTTCCTTCACAGCAAAGTGTAGCAGAGTCTGGATGAGCCTTTCTGGTAAAGCTCTGAAATGTTTTAGTTTACTCCTTAAATAGAAATTTTAGTTCCTAGCTCCACCCCCTCTGTTAACAAGTGATTAACCTTAAGTGACCTTTTCTGTCTTATGAATGAGTCCTTAATTAATCCGTTCTTATTTCTGCCTGACTCAGAACAGAGAGAGCTGTGGTCTCTTTTGAAGTTTTAATATGCTGTTAAACAGAATGCAAGCAAAACACAAGGTAAAGAAAACAAACTACAGTATTCAAAATATAGAAAGGCAATACAGAAATACAAAAAATAACAGCAAACTAACCTTTCCTTCACAGCAAAGTGTAGCAGAGTCTGGATGAGCCTTTCTGGTAAAGCTCTGAAATGTTTTAGTTTACTCCTTAAATAGAAATTTTAGTTCCTAGCTCCACCCCTCTGTTAACAAGTGATTAACCTTAAGTGACCTTTTCTGTCTTATGAATGAGTCCTTAATTAATCAGTTCTTATTTCTGCCTGACTCAGAACAGAGAGAGCTGTGGTCTCTTTTGAAGTTTTAATATGCTGTTAAACAGAATGCAAGCAAAACACAAGGTAAAGAAAACAAACTACAGTATTCAAAATATAGAAAGGCAATACAGAAATACAAAAATAACAGCAAACTAACCTTTCCTTCACAGCAAAGTGTAGCAGAGTCTGGATGAGCCTTTCTGGTAAAGCTCTGAAATGTTTTAGTTTACTCCTTAAATAGAAATTTTAGTTCCTAGCTCCACCCCTCTGTTAACAAGTGATTAACCTTAAGTGACCTTTTCTGTCTTATGAATGAGTCCTTAATTAATCAGTTCTTATTTCTGCCTGACTCAGAACAGAGAGAGCTGTGGTCTCTTTTGAAGTTTTAATATGCTGTTAAACAGAATGCAAGCAAAACACAAGGTAAAGAAAACAAACTACAGTATTCAAAATATAGAAAGGCAATACAGAAATACAAAAAATAACAGCAAACTAACCTTTCCTTCACAGCAAAGTGTAGCAGAGTCTGGATGAGCCTTTCTGGTAAAGGTATGTCAGTGGTAGTGCAGTAGCTGTCCCTGACATGCATAACAGTTGGCACTAGAGTTATCTGCACATGGCCCTGTCAAAGGCAGCACTGTACCTAGGGCAGTACAAGACGACTGCCAGGAGAATGTCCTTTCCAGATCCCGACAGTATTAACCACACATACACATAGCTCATTGATCCCCGCATATTGTGGACAAACATGTTTTCATGTGTATTGGTACAGCCCTGCCAATGTGTGCTATGCCGCTTTTCCATGCAAACATATATGTTACTGCATTTGTGTGGGTATGTGGGGGGGGGGCACACCTATCAACTGTACACATCAGCACAGACTGTGCTAATATTTGCTTTACATTTTGGTGCCATTTACCATACTATAGTGCCTTGTCTTGGGGACTGGTGGCATATCAGTAAAGAGCCCACCCAGGTCAGATTGTATTGGCATACATTTGAGTTTCAGACTTCTTATCATTCATAGCCTTACTGCAACTGCGGGTCCTGCTGTGCTATCATGGGGGTTAATTCAACATTGCCGCCATTTTTGTGCCTTTAACAAACATTTCTCTGTGGTTTTCTACACCTGACTTGCTGTGTGGGTGTGAGAGGCCCTGACATCCATGCCTGTGACCTATGACCCCCCAATTAGTTGTCCCCATGCTTTATACTAGAAAGCTAAACCTGAGTGTCTATGTAAGTGAAACTGGCAACAGTTACCAGTTGGGTGCAAAAAAACAAGCACTTATACCCCCCACTGCATCCCACTTTACAACTGTTCCAAGGCATCTGCACTAAGGAAATCAGGGTTTTAAATAGGGTGAATGACAATAGTAAACTGTACAATTTAACTAAGGAGGAGACTATCCTTCTAGACAGTATTTCTAACAACAGACAGATCAGAGTTGTGAAGCCTGACAAGAGGGGTGGTTTAGTAGTCATGGATCAGGAAAGGTACATTGACTATATGATAGAACAACTTCTTGGTAATGGATATGCACAAATATCACGCAATTAATTAAACATCGCATATAGTCATGTAGACATGGTGCTTTCTGATTTATTTCTTAACAACCAGATATCTGAAGAAACCTATGAACTGTTTTTTTGCACACAGAAACATCCACGGATCCCAACGATATTTGGGATCCCAAAAATCCACAAAAACATCTCCCACCCACCATTAAGGCCCATAGTGGATGCGAAAGGTTCCAAAACTATTAGTATTGCCAAATGTTTGGACCACAAGTTAAAAAACTGTCTGAGTTCATTTTCCCATATTATAAAAGATTCTTGGGACTGTCTCAAAAAAATCAGGCAAGAATTTTTTGACAGTAACATTATTTTTTTAACTGCTGGCATCAAAGATTTATTCAATGTCAGCCCACATTTGGAAGGCATTGAATTGTTCTATGATTTTTTGTGCCAACAGACTACATTATCCCATACCAGGATTCTTACACTTAAGACTTTAATGGAATTAGTCCTGGAAAACAGTTTCCTGATTTTTGAGGGACATCTTTTTAAGCAAAAATCAGGTATTGCTATGAGGGCGGCCTGTGCACCAGTTTTTGCTAATATTGTCCTGACACAATGGGAATTGTCCTAAGTTTTCACATCTGAATGGATGACATACTGTTCATTCTATGGGCGGTACCTAGATGACATCCTTATTTTCTGGAGGGGGGACCAGGAGCAGTTGTCTGAATTCCTACTGTTTCTCAACTCCAGTACTACCTTTCTGGAGTTTACCATGGTAACTCATATGGAATCCATTAGTTACCTGGATATACAGATTTCCAAGGATCTGGAGAACAACCAGTTTTATTCTAACATCTTCAGGAAACCCACATACTCGAACACCCTTCTTCATTTTGATAGCGAATATCCCCTTCATCAAAAAAGATCCTTAATAAAAGGACAAGGGGTGAGATTGGCCCTCGTGATCAGCAGAATTGATGACTTTTACAAGGAAAGGGATGTTTTATTGGGTATGTTAGTCAACAGGGGGTAACCTGAAGAATTTGTGATACCTTTACTTGAGGAAGTATCCAAAAAGAGAGTGGAAGGTTATTTCTACCCACTGTTGGGTTTGGACATTTCTAGACTCTGTGCACCTTAGGAGAGTAGGGTTTCAACAACTGCCCTATTTCAACATGGTCTTATTCTTACATACAACTTACAATTCCCTTTGATACAAGACATATTGGTGAGAAACTGGTTCATTCTTATGAGCAATGAGACCATAGGAGGGAAGGTGGGTGACTCCTCTGTTATAATATACAAAAAGGATTTCAGCATTAAGAACCTTTTGGAGTCCAGTGGTAAAATCACAAAACCTGGTATTGGGAAAATGACAAAATGTGGGCACCGCACTCAATGCAAACACAAGTTAGAGTGTGACAGAATATTTATTAAAAGTTATGGATGGGTAAAAGTCAACCAGAATTGTAACTGTGCGACTAAACAAGTAGTGTATGCTGCTATATGCCAGGCGTGTCCTGGGTTTTACATTGGCAAGACCAAAAATTACTTCAGGACACATGTTTATCAGCATACATATGATATAACTAAAGGCAACACCAAAAATGCCCTGGCAAAGCACATTAATACATTTCCAAACCACAATTTCAAGTTTATCATTCTGGAAAGGGTAGTAATGGATGAGAGAGGGGGACCCAGTGACTGGTTCCATGAATTTAGAGAAGTTATGTGACAACTCAGAGTTAATGCCACTACTAGCCCAGGTTTGAATGATATGGTGTCCCTCAACAGTTATTTAAAACTTAAAGCAGACTTTTTATTTTAATGAGGTGTACACTATGACCTTGTTTTTCATTTCTATGTAAGTTTTTATAGCACTGATATTAATTATTGTTTGTTCCAAGACATTTTGGGTTTTTATTGGACATATTTTATTGTATATATTGCTTGTTGCACAGATTTATACATATGATGTTCATATTTTCTCTACAAAACAGTTGATAGTTTTGTATTATACCTACAAGCTGGCATTTTTTGTAATTTAGTGTTAGGGGACACATTTACCACATATATACATTTTTTACAGTGGTACTAAGTAATGGCTTATATTATTTTAATTTACTGGTAAAGAAACAATTTAGAAAACAAGGGATTCTATGTCTTTAAACATCTGTATGCTTAATTATTCAATTATTCAATTGTATTCAATCAATGGCTTAATTGTTGTATGTATAAAAGGATGGTCTTGTTGACTGTCGGGTATTTTGAAGAAGTCAATCCTAATATTTGACGAAAGCGCTTAAATAAATTTTATTTATTCCTGTATCCTGCTCCATTTTCATGCTTTTTGTTACTTGGTGTTTTTCTACAAATTTCTAGTTGTCCCCAAACATATACTGCAGTGGGATTTGCCATATTGGGTACTACTGCATAGTGTGTCGAGGCCAGTTTTGACCAGACATTTCCTGGTGTCCCACATAGCTGTCAGTTGTGTGCTGCTATCTCAGTAAGCCACCCCATTCCCTTGCATGCATGCAGCATTACCATAGATATGCTAGCAGAACATACCACTCCATTCATTTATTGTTGGGGAGACTGGCTTACCTTGTGCTTGCAGCAGTTGTGAGGATGGTGCTTGAGGGCCACCTATGTCAGATGCACAAAGTACACTGCCTATACATGGTAAGTTACAGGTAATGTGATATGTATGTCATCCATTTTACTATGTGTGCAAGTCAGACAAAGGTGTCAGTCCCTGGGGTCCCTACAGTGTCAGTGTGTGTGCTATGTGTTGCCTCTTTTCCAAGGGGTGAACATACTGGGCACGCCTCCATCTGCCTATGGTAGCAGGCTCAGGGGCCTCCTCCTGTGAGTCCCTCTGTGCCTGTGGGGACCTTGGCAATGGTGGTGGGCTGTATGGCCTCCCCATGCTGTTCCTGCTGCAGCTGTTTCCGCAGGATTATATTATGTAACATGGCACATACTATGTGTGCACATGTGGCTGGAGAGTACTGCAAGGCTCCACCAGATATGTCAAGGCAGTGGAACCATGACTTGAGCATCCCAAACACGTGGTCTATATGATCCTGGTTTGTGCATGCCTCATTATTGCATTCTTGTGTGGGTGTGTGTGCATTTCTGATGGGTGTCATCATCCATGGCTCCAGTGCCTAGCCAGCATCCCTGGCCAGATGGCCATACAGGATGCCCCAACTGACAAATGCCTGGTACAGCTGTGACAAATGCCAGATGTGGAAGTCATGATAGCTTTCAGGGCTGCAAGCACACCCATTCATGATAATGCCCTGGGCATTGCTCACGACCTGGGAGTTGATGAAGGGGTATCTCTTGTGGTTTATGTAGACCCTACCCTGTTCACCGGGTGGTCCGTTGATGTGGATGTGCGTGCAGTCTATGGCACCCAGTATCTCCAGTATTCTGCTACATGGTGGAAGAGACGCATATTTCTGGCCCTCTCCTCACGGGTGTTGGGGAAGTAAATGTGCTCACCGTTGGTTCTAGCTCTGAGTTGAGGCTGGAACAGCTCACTGATTTGCTGGATTAATGTCTCTGTCCACCCTGTAGCGGTCTACTATCTCCAGATCATGTAGCCCTTGGTAAGATACCCTGGGTCTGAACACTCTTCTCCTCCTCCTTGGTGTGTGGCGGTTGTCAGCATTATCCTCCTCTCCGCTGTCAGCCACTAGCACATACTGATGGATCAAAGCAATGGCAGCCCTAACATTTACCAAGTTAAAATTCCCCACATGTATACACCAATGGTGCAGAGTTTGTGGGGAAAAACAAACTGTAAGGTGTTTCCATACTTTATATTGTTGTGCTGCTGATGCTTCCTGTATGATACATTCCAGCTGCCAGCTATATTACTAATGGTTAAGGTAAAGAGCGCACCTTTCCCTTGAAGTTGGTCAGCCACAAAAAGCCAATAGTAGTAAAGAAGAAGTAGACCAACACCACGATTGATGCAAAAGCTTTAATTCATATAAAGATCCAGGATGTAAAGCTGGCGTGCTGCAAGTGCGCTTCTTCAGACAACTTGTCTGAAGAAGCGCACTTGGCAGCACGCTACATCCTGGATTTTTATATGAATTAAAGCTTTTGCATCAATCGTGGTGTTGGTCTACTTCTTCTTTACTACTATATTACTAATGGCTTTGCTTTGGCCACTGTGAGTGTTAGAGGCATTAGTGGTAATTTGTGCATGATTGCCTTTATTCTGCTGTTGCCCTTTTTTTTAATTAATTTTTGCTTACATCTCCTTCCATTTTCAGCTATGCAGCCACCTGCCAGATGTAATATCGAGTGCTTACAATGGCCCATTGTGGGTAGCAGACTCCCATATTTCTGATATGTACTGCATTTCCCTTGTTCTGCTACTTTCATTTGCTTTTCCTATATCCTTCCTGTTTCAGCCCCTAGCTAGTGTAAACAGGAAGAAATGGCCTTCCCCTGGGCATTAACATGCTCATCAGTTCATGGACTGAGACTATAGAGCCTAAGACACATCCCTTTGCTTGGCTGTGCTTAGCTAAGCAGAAACCCAGGCAACAGAACTCCAATGTGCTTACAGCAAGCATGACACACCCCCTCTTCATGTTACTTGCTCCTCCTGCCCACACAATTGTATTAGAGCATCTACATGGCTGGGTGCAGTGTGACACTTAAGAAATTTGTGATTCAGTATAAGTCCCCGCATTAACATACCCCACTGCCTTAATCCCTAGTTACTGCACTACACACGAGCCATCCCCCTTAGCAACCATTGTTCCCTGCCATTGCTTACTTTCTGCATGCCATTGACTATAATAGCAGAATGCAGATTTCCATAATACTTATGTTTTCCCCCTTTTTTATTTTCTGCCCCCTCCCGTTCGCATACCACTTACCACACATTCAATGGCTGATATCAGACAACAAAAATAAAAGTTTAATTTTTATTCATAAGGAATATATATGCATGCTCATTGGCATGCATAACCACTCTAATACATGCTTTATTGAGGGGTGACATGCCTCCATTGTGTTTTTTTCAGAAATGTATTCGGTTTGTAACCAAATACATTTCTGCAACTAACACTGTTCCTGCATGAAGACCTAGCAGGTTGGTGAATTGCTAATTCACCTTATTTGCATGGTTTTCACCAGGAAATGAGGTGATTAGCATCCTGCACAGGTTTCCATGCAGGAACAGTGTTATACCGCTTATGCATGTCAAAATGGTATGTACCTGGATCGCGAGGCAGCCATTTTCCATGCAAGAGTGGCTACACTGTTCCTGCACAGAAAATTTTGTTCATGAATCCTAGGGATTATCTTTGTATTTTTAGAAGTATGTGATCTGATGAAGCAATTGTATTATAAAAGTGCTTATCTTGTTATTAAAAGTATTTTTTTAAGATAGAAGTCTGGAGTGCTGTTAGTCTACAGCTGTGTATCTGCTCAGGCACCTGATATATATATATATATATATATATATATATATATATATATATATATATATATATATATATATATATGTGTGTGTGTGTTAGTTTTGACATTCATTAACAACTACTATCAAATTTCAAATGCTTGCTTTCAAATATATTTACTTATAAATATATTCAAATGTATTTCACAGTATTTGTAACATCATGAGTGTTTCTGTTCTTCAATGCCAGTTTGTATGTTTAACTATAGCTGCAAGGAAATTTGAGCTAATGCATATTTAAAAGGTTCCACCTTTTATTGAAATGAACCATCTAAACCTGCCTGTCAGTCGAAGTCTCTGAACATGAACTGCTCTGTTCTCTTATTTAGGTGGGAACTCCCACTGATTTCTAGCTGTTTACCAGAGAAAGCTTTATGTATTCTAAATGAAGCAAAGAAGCTCAATCTATGGAGAGAGGGGCTTCATATCTAAGTACCACAGAAGCATCTCACATAGAGACAACCCATCAGTCACAACAATTTCCGTATCTTTCATATTGAACCTGAACATTTAATCTATGAATAGAGGCTATTTCAAAACCATTTAAAACTTTACAATCTCTCCGCTGTTAAACAACATCAAAACACACATCCATAACAATTATAATCACCCCTCCTCCAATCCAGCACATCATAAATCATTCTATTAAATAGAGCAGTAACATATTATTTAAATGTATGCACTAATAAGACAGGCAGTTTTTAGGTTTTACTATTACTTCTAGTGAAATAGCTTTTCTAATGTTATTGTTGTTAATGATTACATTGAGTTACATTGTGTGTTGGTTGGGTGCCCTAATGGTTAAGGTGTTAACCTTACAAACACAAGTTGCAGGGTTTGAGTCTCACAAGGGATAATTGGTTAGGTTTGCAAGGGCAGTTAGATTTGTAATAACCTATGAGTTGCTTCCACACTTAAGTGAAGATTTTTATCTGCCATTTCTTTTGGTATACATAATTTAACACGGTTAATGTTTTTTCCATTTTATAACAAGAAAGTATTAGATGCCACTCATAGTGTGTGTTTTCCTTTGGTAGGTAACTACAGTTTATATGAATTAAACAATTTAAAATTCAAATATGTGTTATACTGCAGCCATTTTGTATTTCAAATATAAAGTATGCATTTGTTCCTGAGTAAGCAATTCTGCATGCAACCCTTCAGATCATATACTAGTATAAATGCTGTATGCTTCATTTAAGGGAAACTAATAATATTTTGACATGACTTGCTAAAAATGATTATTAATTATCTATAAGTTAGACAAGCATAAGACAGAAAAAAGGAATTCAATTACCTTACATTAGTAGATTGCTTGTTGATTTTCTGATTCCTGTTTATGTTATAATTGAACATGTTGTCATTTCATGTTTTGCTGGTAAAGATATGTAAGGAAGTAAAACAAAGCCTGTTTGCATAAAAAGAAAAACAAAACAGATCTTGACATCTTATTTCCTTTGTCAATAAAGAAAAGAGAAAAATGAAGCTCTTTATTTTCCCCTTAATTTCTTCTTTTTGTCATTTGTCTTATTTCCATTTGTCTCCATTTTGTCTTTTTAAGGATATAGTGGACCAGTCAATATTCCCTGTTTGTTCAAAAATTTTGATAATTTGTAGATATGGCTATACAAGGTCAAGATATTTGAAGAATTTAACCCCATTAGAAAGGAAAATCTTCAGCCTGGTCAGGAATGGTAAATGTACTTTCATTTTTTTTTCTTAAGTTCTCTTATAAACAGAAGGAATTGTTTCCTTTTATACATCACTGTTGCTGAATAATCATTTTCAAAACAAATAATATTTCCTTCTGCTTTAAGTGATGAGTTAGCCCAGACAGTTTTGAGTACCAGCTCTTTATCCTGAGATGAAATAAATGTAACCACTATGGACCTTGGAGAAGTATTGGACTTTGATACAGGATTAATCAGAGATCTGTGTGCTCTCTCTATACCAAAAGAGAGAGCTTCAGGCAAATCTAAAGTTTTAGGGAGCCAGGTAGACAAGAAATTAACCATATTGTAACTTTTTGTTCCTTCTGGCAGACCAGAAATAGGAATGTTATTCATAAGGGACCTTTTTTCAAGGTCATCTGTTTTGGCTAGTAAAGAGATGTTCTGTTTTAACAGGTATTCAGTATTGTTAATTAATTTACCCCTGTATTCATTAACCTCCATGCAGGAATAGTGCTATTCCATTATGGAGTGTATCGTGCCCGTGTAGAACAGCAGCGCACCTTGCATATTAATGAAGGCACTCTGCTGTAGCCCCCACATGGACATAATCTGTGTATGAGTGCAGGGGGCATGTCCAAGCATTGCTTGCACAGTACACACACCCCCTGGACTCTAGAATTGCCATACTGCAATCCCAAAGCAAGTAACAGTGTCTGCGGACACTGTTATCATAACATAGTGTCTGCGGACAACATACAGTAAAAATACACAAAAGCACAGCCCCCCCACAATGGTCCAGCACAGATAACATCCAGAATGGTATTCCAGTGTACATGCTGGCATACCAAATAAGTAAGCATGTTCCTGAGAGGAACATTTAAACCAATTCCCCCCATGTAGGATATAGTTGTCCAGATGTCCTACCCTAACATGGCGAAAGCAATATGCATACCCCTACAGTAAATAAAAATAAAATACTTTTATTTTATTTTTTTCCACCCCTAATAAAGTTTAAGCATAGCTGAGCAGGTGTGCACATCATGCAGCTGTGTATAGCATAGCTGAAACATCCAAAGGCGCTAAATAGAAGCATACAGCTAAAACAGTTAAAGTGAAATAGCATAGCAGTTAGAGCATTCTCCTAGCATGCAATCATTCATGGTTTGAACCCCAATACAGTCCATTCATTTCTATATGTGAAAACAGCAGTAAAAGTATCTTTTCTTATAAATAGGTAGTGAATAATATATATTTGTTAACCAGGGTAGTCTAGCAGGTCCAAACGTGATGTTTCAGTGTAGTACAGATGTGAAATCCCCATATAAACACAAGTGTCCCATACAGTATAGCCACAAAAGAATATAATGTAATTAAAGCGCATAGGGGGATGTTAGGGAACTAAAGCATACATATCATAAGATGTCATTAAGAAGAAATCAACCCCAAAATCCTGATAGTCCATAAAATGAAAGCAGAGCAATGCTAAATTGTGCTCAGCTATGCTTAGCCTGAGTAAGCATTAGCAATAATTAGCATAGCTAAGTGGATTTTCACACTGGTAAGCAGTGCTTAGCATCTACCCCTTTAAGCAATGCCTATCTGTGCTAAGTGGGTTTGTCTGTTGCTTAGCTTAGCTCAGCATATTAAAAATCATTCAATCACAACAAAGTGTGGGAAATCAGCCCTATTTAAACCTTGCAGGCAGGGATACAGTCCATAACCAGTTGTAGCTCATTACTGCAAGCACTATGGCTGGTGTTGGTGAAGGTGTGCACTTTTGGGTGCAGTGCTGGGGCATTCAGGAGTCCAGGGTCATGGTTGGACTCCTAGTACAAAATCATGAAGGGAGACTGCTGCAGGACCAGTACCAAGGCTCCCAATACAAAGTAGAGGCCTGGGACTGTCTCACACATGACCTCACCAATGCCACTGGCATCCCTCAGGCTGGAGAGCAGGTCCAGCACCACTTTGCTGACTTGAAGCACAGGAAAAGGGAGCTCTTTGACAGGTGGGTCCAAGAAGCATGTGTGAGGAATGTCCCAGCTGTGTGTAAGTATCAGTATCAATAAGTGTTTTTCAAAGTCCAGCCTGTGTATGTGATGGATAGGTATGCATAAATGTTTCTCTATCTCCTGTACAGCTGTAGATGAGAGGGCTGTGAACATGGATGTCCATGCCAGCAGGCTCTTAAGGCTGTGTCGCGAGGCTAGTGAGTATAAATCTAGCTTGTAGTATTCATGGCAAATAAATACAAAGGAGTAGAATGACACCTGTCAGTATTTAAAATGGGTATAGTTTGTACTGAATAAGCAAGACATTAGCAGAGTAATAGTGATGTACAGGGTATATATCAATAAAAGTGTCAGTACCTGTCAATAAAAGGCAAAACCCCAGACTGGTCATGTTTACTTTGTTATGTGGTGGTATGAATCAAAATGTGTACACTTTCTGCACAGCAACTATAGCTCTGAAATCATTAAATATTCAAGGCTCATCCAACAAATATTGTGGAGTTGTAAAACAGGAGATTAACTATATGAAATGTTCCATGCACCAAGATCTGATATCTGAATAATAATGTGTTAACCAGTGTTTTCCAGACTGTGCTATGTCAAAGTATGAATACACCTTATAAGAACTATCTGCCATGCATGAATGTCAAAATTACTAGGTTAAATTATATAACCAAGAAATTATTAGGCAGAAAACAGTCAAATAAGAGACAGCAGTTTCTCAATGGCTCATTCTGATGAAACACAAACTTTGTTCATGTTTATGCACAAACAGGCATGGCTTGAATCCCAGGAGTGGTTGTAAGTTGTATGCATATTTTCACCCAGGCATATGTGAATATGTATAAAAACAGTCAGGTAGCATTAACAAAAATTTTCTCTACACGTCTGTCAGGTAAGAAAAGGTATAAATTAGCAGTAAGAAGGCTGTAATTATACACTGTGTACAACACCCACTGTCCAAGCCCAAGGCTACAAATGACAACAAGATAAGTACATACACCAAGTAGTCTCCTCCAAGAAATGTCCCTCAAGTGTCACGCTGCCACAGCTAGTGATCACTGCTGCCCACACCCAGGGTGACTGATAGAAATCAAGGCAGAGTATGGCAGTAGCGCGCACACACACACACACACACACACACACACACACACACACACACACACACACACACACACACACACACAGACACATACACACACAGTATGAGTGCACATATGTAACCCTGACAATGTGAATATGGGTAGAAACAATCACGTAGTGTTAACAGAAATTTCTTCCATAGGTCTGCCAGGTAAGAAAATGTATATCTTAGCTGTAGGAAGGCTGTACTTATACACTGTGTACAAGCCCAAGGCTGCAAATGACAGCAAGATAAGTACATACACCAAGTAGTCTCCTCCAAGAAATGTCCCTCAAGTGTCACGCTGCCACAGCTAGTGGTCACTGCCACCCACACCCAGGATGTCTGATAGGCAGAGTATGGCAGTAGCACACACACACACCCACACACCCACACACACACACACACACACACACACACACACACACACACACACACACACACGGTATGAGTGCACTTATGTAACCCTGACAATGTGGATATGGGTAGAAACAGTCAGGTATTGTTAACAGAAACTTCCTCCACAGGTCTGCCAGGTAAGAAAAGCTATAAATTAGCTGTAAGAAGGCTGTAATTATACACTGTGTGCAACACCCTCTGTCCAAGCCCAAGGCTGCAAATAACAGCAAGATAAGTACATACACCAAGTGGTCTCCCCCAAGAAATGACCCTAAAGTGTCACTCTGTCACAGCTAGTGGTCACTGCCATCCACCCGCAGGGTGACCGACAGAAATCAAGGCAGAGTATGGCAGTAGCACACACACACACACACACACACACACACACACACACACACACACACACACACACACACACACACACACAGACATGCGCGGGCGCACACACACACACACACACACACACACACACACACACACACACACACACACACACACACACACACACACACACACACACACACATACACACACACACACACACACACACACACACACACACACACACACACACACACACAGTATGAGTGGACATATGTAACCCTGACAAAGTTAATATGGGTAGAACCGGTCAAGTAGTGTTAAAAGAAACTTCCTCCACAGGTCTGGCAGGTAAGAAAAGGTATAAATTAGCTGTAAGAAGGCTGTAATTATATTTATTTATTTATTTTACATTTGTTGACCGGGCTAGTCCAGCTGGATAATTTCCATTTTCAGTGGAGGCCCGGGGAGAAAAGCTCCACAGATTAAAACAAGGTTATAGAAATTAAACATTTACAATAAATGCCTGTGACACAGACAGTGAGCAACAATGCATACATATTAGTCTAGATCAAGTAATAAAAAACACATAGTGCTATCTACGTATTGAGAAAGGCATTAATTCTTTACAGTACAATTATGTGAGGATGGGGTATTACATATTTTAAAATGTATATACATACTTGTAAAAGACATTGTTTGTACCCTATTTTTTTATATGAGAACAGTAGTAACAGTACAGTCATTAAGTCATTTGTGATCACAGAGAAAGATTGCAGTTTTGAAATAAGGAAATATGATAGTAGAAAGAAGAAAGTAGATTAGTCTGGATTGGTACAAGAGCAGAGCCAGAAGTTGTTCAGATGTAAAAGAAGTTGTTTTTTAAAAAGATGAAAGGAGCCTAGAGAGGTAATGTGTGAGGGGAGGTTATTCCATATTTTGCCTACTGAGTTAGAGAAAAGGCAATTACCTGCAGAATTTGTAATTCTAGTTGTGTTGACTTGTAGCTTTTTGGTGGAGCGCAGCTGTTTCAAGTTATTATAGGGGGTCAAGAGGTTACTAAGAGAAGGTGTCTTTGATGGTTGATATAGAATGTTATGTGTTATTAAGAGTCGTTGATAGATAAGTTTGTTAGGAAGTTCCAACCAGTGTAAGTGTTTTAAGTTAAGACAGTGGTGAGTTCTATACTGGGATGCTGTGGCAAAACGAGCTATATTGTGGTAGGATGTAGTCAGTTTCCTAAGGTTGCTTTTAGAGAGATTAGTGTAAATAGAGGAAGCATGCAGTAGGGTAGAGATAAGATGTGATTGTGCTAAGGTGGTCCGTGCTTCTGGTGTAAGGAAGGGTTTAATTATATACAGTGAACCAATCTTTTTATTAACTGCTTTTATAGTGTTATTGATGTGATAATCATAGTTAAGATTATTATCAATAGTAACACCAAGCAGTTTGGTAGTAGAGTCGGGGGAGATGAGGGAATTATCACTTGCAGTAATAGTGAAGTTTAGTTGAGAAGATTTGTGGGTAGGTGAGAATAGTAATAGTTTTGTTTTCTTGGGGTTGAGGAGAAGACATCTTTTTGAGAACCACTGTTCGACGGTAGAAAAGGTAGATTGTGTCAGTGACTGGAGTTCAGATTGAGTGGAAGCTGTGCAAATAATGGTAGAATCATCTGCATATTGTATACAGGTAGTGTTTTGGATAGATGATTGGAGATCATTAATAAAGATAGAGAATAAGAGTGGGCCTAGTATAGATCCTTGAGGTACTACTAAAGAGATAGGTAGTAGAGCAGATAGAGAATTTTTCCATAGTACTGCTTGTTGTCGGTTTTCAAGACAGGATGAGAACCAGGTTAAGGAAGAGAAATCCAAGGCCAGTGATTTTAATATGTGAAGAAGAAGTGTATGGTTGACCATGTCGAAGGCTTTTGACAGGTCTAGGAAAAGAGAAGAGGTTAGTTTGTTGTTGTTACGGTTACAGTTGATGGTGTTGGTAAAAGAAAGTAGTGCAGTGGTAGTACTATGTGAAGGTCTAAATCCATGTTGAGTGTTAGCTAGTAGGTTGTTATGAAGGAGATGGTTAAGTAGTTGTTTGTGTATACATTTTTCCATGATTTTAGCTAGTGGAGATAATAGCGCTATAGGGCGAAAGTTAGAAAGGTCAGTGGATTTGCCTCCTTTGTGTAAGGGCATGATGTGTGATATCTTCCAGATTGCTGGAAAAGTACTTTCTTTTATGGATCTGTTTATTAGGATATAAACAGGGTAGGCTATAGCTTTTGCTGCTACTTGAAGGAATTCAGCAGGAAGCTTATCTGCTGAGGGGGTAGTGGGTTTAAGTTTTTGTAAGAGAGATTTTATGTAGGAGGTGGGTATGGGTTGAAGTTGAAGGGGAGGAAGGACGTTGTTGGTGTTACTTAAGATCAGTTGGGAAGCATCAGGAGATAAGTGGTTAGCTAGACTTTGTATGGAAGTAGTAAAGAAGGTATTGAAGTTATTGGCTATTAAAGAGGGATTATCAGGGTCTAAATTCTGTGGGTTGGGTGTAACTACTTTGCCTGGGGTAAGTAGATTATTGATAGTAGACCAGAACTTTTTTTGTTCTTTTTTGGTGGATTGCTGAAGTTCAAAGTAATAATTATTTTTATCTGAAAGGATGGCTTTTTTGGTATTGTTTCTGAGCTCTCTAAAGGTTTGATGATCTGTTGGGTTTCTAGAGGAACGCCATTTTTTCCAAGATTTATTTCTGAGTATAATTTTTTGTTTAGTATTAGAGGTTAGCCAGGGTGCTGTTTTGGTCTTGGTTCTAATGATATGACTTGGGGCATGTTGATTTAAGATTGCAAGGAATGCTGAGTTGAAATGTTCAACGGCATTGTTGAGTGAGAGGTGTTTTAGAGGGGTCCAGTTGTATTGTGAAAGTTCTGTTTGAAACTGTTCAGGATTAAATTGCTTTTTTGAATATAGTGTTCTATGAGAGGTAGGTAAGTTTAGATTAGTTTTAGCTCTAATGACATAGGTGAGGGAGTGATCGCTAAGGTCATCAGGAAGGATGCCAGTTTGGTAGGTTTGTAGGGGCGAGTTTGTAAGAATCCAGTCTAGGGTGGTTTCTTTTTTGCTCTTATTATTTATTCTAGTGGGACTATCAATTAGTTGTTTGAAACCATAAAGGTTTATATGGGAAGTAGGGTTAGCATTGTTACAAGATTTCCAATCAATGTTAAATTCCCCAAGGGATAGTGTTTCTTGAGGGAGGTTATTAGAGAGTTGTTCAAGAAGTTGTTCTAAAGTGGGGATGTTATTTCCAGGGGGGAGGTATGCACAGATGATGTTTATTGCTTTAGTAGTGTTAATTTGAATTTTGGAGCAGATTATTTCAGCATTATTGTTTTGGGTAAGGGTAAGGTCAAGAAGAGTAAGCTTCAGGTTTGTTTTATATAGAATAGCTACTCCACCTCCCTTCCTGGAGGTGCGATCAAGTCTAACAATGTTATATCCAGGTGGGGTAATTTCAATGTCTTTAATTGAAGGTTTTAGCCAAGTTTCTGATAAGCATAGAGTATCAAATTTGTGTACTTCTAATAGGGCATGGAGTTGACTAATTTTGTTACAGATGCTACGTATATTGAGATGGGCCAAGGATAATAAGTTAGAGGGTGTAGTGGATGAAAGAGAGAAGGGTTTGATATGATTTTTGTGTGTTTTGGTAGTAGTAGCTTGAGGGCCTGGGTTGGGGTGTATGTCACCATCTAGTAGTAGATGGAGTAGTGTAAAATAGTTTTCAAGTTTATGTTTTAGGAAGGTGTTGAATATTTTCTTTGTTTTAGTTTTTAGTAGTTTGCAGTGTAATAGTCTATGGTATTTGGCAAGTAGGTAGGTGGATTGTGAGGAGGTATGTAAGAAGGATGGAGGTGGGGATGTTGCAGGTGTACTGGTATGTTTTGAGGGAAGTGAGAGAGAAACAGTTATGGAGTGTTCATAGGAGGTTAGGAAGTAGGTAGTAATGAGAAGGAATAATAGTAAGAAGGAGATAGGTAATTTCAGTTGTGACTGGAGGATAGTTGTAGTCATGATAAAATAGTTGTAAGTTTGAATGTGGTTTACTGGTGTGTTGTAGGTGGAAGTACTGTGGGAGTGTAGGGCAAGTGGTAGGGGTTGTGATATTTTAGGTGTGTTAGTGAGAGAGGGGTGGGGCTGGTTATAGTAGGTAAGTAGGTGTGGCTAAGTGTAGGGTGGTACACAATTTGTGAGGCTGTGAGTATGATTGGGTGGAAGAAGTAAGAGGTGTGTCTAGAGGCAAGTTAAATGCAGGACCCCTGGGGGTGGGTGGGAATTGGGGGTAGGGGGGAGCGGAGTGAGCCAAGAGAGCAAGCGGGAAGAAACAGCCGAAGAAGAGAGAAGGAGGGGAAACAATCAGAAATGGAGGTAAGTGAGGTCAGAAAGGTATAAGAAAAAAGGAAAAGTTAGTGAGAAGACCAGGTACTTCTGAAAGAAGATAGGTAAAAGGGCAAAGTCAAAGATGAAGCATAGAGTAGGAAATAGAGGAGGAAAAGAAGGTAGAATTGTAGAGGGAAAACTAGGGAAGGTAACAGGGTAAAGTAAAACAATAAGAAGAGAGATCCAGGGAGAAAAAGAGAGAAGTCAAAGGAGAAGAGTGCAACAATCTTAAAAATGGGTTAAGGTAAGAGGTAAGAAGAGAAAGGGTGAAAAGAATCAGTGGAGAGTAAAGACTGCCATCTAGTGGCCAGAGCTAGTATTAAATCTGAGATCTCTGCAGTAAGGAGAAGAGAAAGGGACGATAGAAAAATGGTATTGAGAAGGAAGGATTATTAAGAAAAGCAAAATAGATAGGGGGCTGCAGAGGTGCAGGTGGAGACAGTGGAGTACAGCAGTGGAAGAAACTAGAGGGGAGGGGGATATGGCTGCTGGCAAAAACTGACAGTTAATCTAGTATACCTTAAGGGTGTGTAAGATTAAAATATGCAAATAACATAGGACAGAAATACTAAGAGACATACAAAATATATCCTGAGGCTTTTAGTCCAGTGGTGTTTGGTTACCCAGGTGAAGAATTACCCAGGTAGGCTGGATAGGTGAGTATGGTTGCTCCTTGTGGTCCAATAAGGTAAGGTAGGAGTTGAAAAAAAAAGTGTATATAATAGGTTTGAACAGCTGGAGAGAGAGAAAAAAATATTAAGGAGGGGGGAGAAAGTTAGAGTTAGCAGGGGTTAAACAATAAAGATGTTTCATCAGCAGTACAGTTTTCACAGCATTGAATAACTCGGTCAGATAAAACCAGCAAAAACAGGTGTGTGCAACATATGTCCTAACATTAGGGTTAAAAAATACATTCAAGTAATACTCTAAGCATTAGGATTAATAAAAAGTCATAGAGATTAAATCAAAACCCACAAAGAAGTCAGTTATGTAAAATACAGCAATTAAATGTAGTTATCAAGTACAGCGATATTGCAGTGTATCAGTTAATACGACATCCTTTCACAAAACTACTGAGTGGTCAATTTACTGAGATACAGCAACTATGTCCAGTTATCAAATAAGGCAGTATGCAAAGTATTAGCTAAGACTATATCATTTCACAAAAATGTGTCCACTACAGGTAGAACATTGCAGATACAATGATAAGGACAGTCTGCCCGCACAAAAATAACAATTCTTTTATGTCTAGATTAGGGTAGACCATGATACAGGAGGGTGAAGTTTTAATATAGCATTCATGGAAACTGAGAGAAAAAAAAATGGTTTAGCTCTGAATTAGTATCAATTAACTAAAGAAGCTAGCGATAAAATTATGCTGCTATTAATCAGGTCTTAGGGGAGCAAAAGGCTTCTGCCGAGGCTAGTTCCAAATATATACCTTCTAATTAATAAGAAAAGCCAAAGAACAATGTCTGGTAGTTAGGATAACTAGTTCCCAAGCATTCTGATAGGTGCAATGCACGCTAAAACATACTTATTTAGAAAGCAATGGGCATAAATAAATAGGTGTAATTGAAATCCCTCGTTGCAGAGTATAAGGATAAAATGGCTAACAACAGACGTATCAAACACGCTACATATAGGAGTAAGCTCGAGGGTCACAGAAGGAATCAGAAAGAGGTAAAGATAAGGGGCTTAAGCGTTTAGGTAGTGAAACGCTTTAGAATTAAGTCAGCGTACCATTAAAGGAGTCAGCTAAACTGTCTCAAAAGAAACCAGCCATAAAGTAACATTGAGTTACCTATTAACAGACAGGGATCTATGTGGACCTAAATGTTAAAGAAAGTAAACGCTATATCAGTGAAGGGCAGCGCTAATACAGCAACACACACAATATTGCAGTATACTTTTAGAGAACACAAGTGAAATCACCCTGAAAACTGTCCGTTCTAAGTATTTCTGGAGAGAAGGGACAGATACCTTTATGGGTATAAAAACGTAGCGGGAGAGCAAGGGCAGATATCTAAGGTAGGAAAAAAATAGATTCCGTCTACTTTCTTACATGCATAGAAGGAGGTTCAGCATAGTGGAAATCTAGAGAGGTACTCCTACGATGAAAGTGAGCAGTCAAAATGCACATTTTTGGCATATGAAGTCGTTCAAGGCTAACCTGCTAGCAGCTGTAGAGAGCACATCTGTTATAAGCGCTGAGAGTGGGAGACCGTAGTTAACGGAGGAGAGGCTACTATGGCTCAGTCTAATTCAGTTGAAAAAGTATATATTATTGGTTTTAATAGAAGCAACACAACGGGAATGGAGTCTGTAAACAGGTGGAAAGTTGGAGGGGTAGACAGAGTGGTTTGTTATAGCAAGCTAGTATACTGCGCTATAAAAGCGGAGCTGGTAATCACAACTAGTAAATAAATAACAGGTTACCTCTACAAGCAGAACATTGAGGTCACCAAAACAGTACTAAAAAAAAAACCTTACACGCAATGCATTGTAGTAGTATTGAATACAGTATCAAAACAGAGAACTCACAATTCTATACAGACTGAAAATGATGAAAAAAAATAGCACAAAAGGTAACCTTACACGCAATGCATTGTAGTAAAAAGAATACAATATCAAAACAGATAACTTACAAATCTAGATAGACTAAGAAGCCAGGGACTGGTCAGCAGCCACGCGGAGAGCAGGGGGATTAAAAATGGCGATCCTAGGGAGGTAGTCATATAAGATAGTTCAGGTAAGAATGAGGTAAGCTAGTGGGAGGGGCAAAAAGTATACAGGAAAGAAGCACAGTCCGGAAATTATGGATTGAGCGGGAAAGAAGAAACAGCCGAAGAAGACAGAAGGAGGGGAAACAATCAGAAATGGAGGTAAGTGAGGTCAGAAAGGTATTATACACGAAATTATACACTGTGTACAAACATATCACTCCCCAACCCAAGGCCATAGGTTGATGCAAAGTGAGGTAATACCTGGAGAGTAATGATTAGAGCAATAATCATTAAAGTTGTGAGCAGTTGAAGCCTATACAGTTGTTAATTGATCTCGCTCTCTCTCTCTCTCTCTCTTTCTCTCTCTCTCCCACCCTATCTGCACCAGTAATCTAAACACATTAATCATTGTGTATTTTTTTCATCAAACCTACTCTAGGGCATGTGTCCTATTGTTCTACAAATATTTAAACATTTGACTATTAATGCTCCCTGTTCAAGTACTATCATCAGTGGCCTGTTGCTATCAATGTAACCTGCATGCCATTATAATGCCCACTGTGATTCCAAATATGCATGTGTTCTGTTTGCTATGCAAGTGTTGCAAATCTTTTGTTTTGGGTTAATGGGAATACCTATGCATGCTGTAACTAATCCTGGAATGGGTTTTTCATGACGAACCAACATATGTTATCAAACTGCAACACCATAGCACGTCTGGGAAGGCCGATCCAAGGGGATCCACCAGTCCTCCCTCAACTGGTCATGGCATCGGGTGACAGCATGTCTGGGACCCAACCCAGGACCTCCTCATCCGCTGGTCCTGCACCACTTTCAGGTGGAACCACCTCAGGGGATGGGGCCCACCCCCCCCCAGGAGTGGGTCTGGACAGAACACTGTCACCCGTCATCAGGGGATTAGTGCGTAGCGAGTTTCAAAAGGAGTTTGGAGATCTGCTACACCAGCTTGCGGGCCACGTGGCGCATCTTGAGGGTCACCTTGCCACTCCTGCTCAGCCGCTAGCACAGCCACCTTTGGGGGCGTGAAAGTGCAGTGGTGACTGACCATGGGTGGGGACCTCAGTCCCACTGTATCCATTTGTGGGCTCATGGGCATCTGATTCCCAACCACCCTCCCGCCCAAGGTGTTTATCCCACCACATGTCATATACTGCCCCTGTCTGCTGTCTTGTCTGTCTTCTTACCGAACCTACCTCCCCAAATATACCTACTATTCTTCCCCAACATCCCACTCTCACTTTATTAAAAAAAAAAAAAAAGGGCAATCTGTTCCCACAAAAAATGTCACCCCATACATAGCTGTCCATTTTGCACACATGTCCACTGGACACATGTAATCTGGTCTAATTGGCTTAACAACACATTATGGTTGTCCTCACCCCTCTCTCAGGGGTTCAAGTGTCCAAATTCACCTCTAAATTCTGTACAAATGCACAGCTGTTGCTGTATCAGAAATAGACAGCTATGGATCTTCCCTACACCCATCCTGTACATCCCTAGCTATCTGTCACATTGTTTTTCCCTCTGAGTGCCCTGTTTTTCACCACTTTCCTATCACCACTTTTTTTCCTTTTCTTTTAAAGAAATTAGCCCAGGGGTAAGTGGGAGTAAGCTGCAGTAAGCAACAGTAAGTGACAGTAAGCAGGTTTGCACGATGTTAAGTGATGCCTACACAGATTAAGCAGTTTCCCATTAACCGTGTTGGCATTGCTTGCCATCATCTTACCATCATGCAAACCCATGCAAACCCACTTACAACTGCTTAAAAATGCCTTAATCACTCTGTTTCCATCAGCTTCTGTTCTGCCCAGCAATAAAATAAACAGCCCTTGCAGGTCTTCAACCTAGGATCCTGTACACCATAGAAACAGCAATTTATCACTACACCATCTTAGCTACAGAAATGCCTGAAGCTTTTTCAAAAATACTATGCATTACAGCCCATTTACAACAGCGAAGAGACACTGTGCAATCAGGAGTGATGGGTATTTACAAATATATGTATGAAAAGAAACATATACATATAGGCAGAGATAGAGAGATATGTATGGAGATATACATATATGTATAGCAATATGTAGATATATTACCAAGAAACACTGAGGTGTGTCTGTGTGTGTGCGTGTGTGTGTGTGCGTGTGTGCGTGTGTGCGTGTGCGCGTGTGTGTGTGTGTGTGTGTGTGTGTGTGTGTGTGTGTGTGTGTGTGTGTGTGTGTGTGTGTGTATATATATATATATATATATATATATATATATGTATAAAAATATATACATAGGGTTCCTATTAGAACCACGAATGCTTGAAATTTCGAATGGCATATGGTTGACAACATATGATCGTAATTTCAAGCGTTCAAAGGTTAAACGTAATGGCGCCATTCAGTGGAGAATGGGAGAATTTCCCTTTTCTGCACTGAAGTATGATCTCTGAGTTGGTATATTTAAGTAGGGGGGTGTGGGGGGTGTGGGGGGTGCAGGGGGGCTTGCCCCCCCTGCCTGCACCATTAAGGTGTTTTTTTGTTGTATTATATATTCAAACTTTTAAACTTCGATCATATTTTGTCGAACATATGGGATTCAAAGTTTAGAAAGTTCAAAGATATAATATAGAGCCTAAACATATATATATATATATATATATATATATATATATATATATATATATATATATATATATATATATATTTATATATATATATATATATATACACACACATACATATATATATATATATATATATATATATATATATATATATATTTATAGATATATGTGTGTGTGTATGTATAAAATATATATATATATATATATATATATATATATATATATATATATATATATATATATATATATATATATATATATATACATATATATATATATATATATATATATATATATATATAGATAGATTTATAGATATATATATATATGTATATGCATACGTGTCTCTAAAATCCCATACAATCATATGCTGATACACCACCCATAACTGGTGCAGCATGCACAGTTGGATACAAAATGACCCATGCCATTGACATCTGCCCCTCCAAGTCCAAATAATAAGTAAACAATATGCTGCTACAAAAACATGATAGGCCATACACAATGGCCAGACATACAACGATATCTTAGCAAATAACCTAACATGACTTAAGATAGTAAAGAGAAAAACAACCAGCCAGGAATTCACACACGTTTATTATACTATGATGTCTTGGCCAAAGCCTTCAAGGACTTGAACATTACAAAATAAAAAAAAAATACTTGCCTTACATACAAGAAGCAATTACCACTTAGAATTCCAAATTTAAATACACAGCCTCCAATTAAAGTCCTCATTTAACCCCTAGGGTATAAATTATCACATTTAAAAATATAAATTGATTCTGTACATAACAATTGTTTTCTTATGACTGTTTGATCAAACTGAGAAACAGACTTTTTCAACAACAGTACCTGAGGGATATGAAGGCAGAAACACAAACGGATGTTAGCATTTACTGATTGCAATCACCAGAGTATGCTGATGATTTGCCAAGGACAACACCTGTCTGTGGAACAGACCAAACATAACAGGCAAACCTCTGGCTATTATGTGGATAGCCCTACAGTTTAGAGCTATGCAGATACAGAACTTTGTTAGACTGAAACCCATGCAGAAGTAGTATGTTCAGACAAACCCTGTGAAACTAGCAGTATTCAAACCATATAATAGCAGTACTCACATTCTGCCCCTAAGTCTTGAACCTTCTCTACCATTTAGTTGGTTTATTGACACTCCTCCAGGATGGCTTCCTCACAGGGAAGGTAAAGGGCCAACACCCACATGAAGTACTCAATTATAGGAGTGTGTTGCCCTGACATTGGCTATTGGAATAACTACACAGCTGATCTGCAAGCAATTATCAACTGGGGGACACCAATTGATGCACAGGCCGTCACATGGTCATGAGCATTACCTACAAAAGTAAAGCTGTCACCTATTCAAACCAGCTCTGTCATAGACAGGAGTACAACCTAACAAAACTGACTGACTGCAAGTCACAGAAAGAGTATATCACCAAATCTACTTTCCAAAAAAAATAAAGGTATGTGAAACAAGTAAGCATGTATTTGAATGCAGTAGGTGGTCTGTAATAATGGAAAATTGGAGTTTGAAAGAATATGTTTCAACAAGACTTGCTGTACTGATGTACAGCGGAACAGCACCGATGGCTATAGCATGTGTCTCTCTCTGCAGTGACATAGATCACAGCTCAGGCCCATGACTCATCTCAGGAAAGGACAACTGACATTTGACAACTACTGGAGTGTCTGTCAGACAACACCGCTAGGCCAGCTACTGGGATGTTTTACATATCCATATGTTACCTCTGACTATAACTATGATATACATGTTTGTCTTGTAAATCTAAGAGACCTATACAGAGCATGTGCATAGTAAAGTACTGTTGCAGAAGTGTGTGTTGAAATGCATGTGATATAGTGAGTACATAACATTCAACTGTAGAGTGTTATACGCACGTGTGCCAATATCTGTAATCACTTACACATAGAGTTGTGTTATGTTAGGCAAACCATTGTCAAATCTGTTAACAATGACATCATAACATAATAGCCTAGTTATGAATGTGGGACATCCTCCATGTTAGCACTGTGATAGCAAAGCCTGCTGTGCAATCAACTTACTTATGTAAATAAGTTGTGCATGTTGTACTTGTGTGTAATATCAGTTTCAGTGCATACAACAGGCATAAATGTTTATAGGTGCTGTTTGTTGCATTGCCATGACAATGATATGGATAGTAGAATAGGCATGATTATCAGGTTGTAATTGGAGAAGTGTGCATCTGTGTTATGACCCTTTGTCCATGCCTACCACAAACAGCTATATGAACACCTACATTCAGTGGATATCAAGGGTGTACACACCCTTGTTGAAATGCCAGGTTTGTGTACTATACGAAAAGGAGACCACAGAAAATTATTTCAAAACATTTCCCACCTTGAATGTGACCTATAACCTGTACAATTCTATTGAAAAACAAACAAATCTGTTAGGGGAGAAAATATAAAACATAAAAAACATACTATAAACTGGTTGCATATATGTGCACACACATAAACCATTACTTGGTTGATACACCTCTTGCAGTAATCACAGCGTCCTCTTTTTGGGTACACACATGCCATCAATTAACGAGATTCTGATTAACCCCAAATAATGTTCAACTGTCCTAGTAGGATTTATATGACATTTACCCAGTTGCCTGCTACAGCCAAAGACATGTTTAGCAGAGATCTTACAAAGCACTAAAGGGATTGCACTGTGGAAAGGTATCAGTGAGAAGAGTAGAAAAACTGTCCACAACATTGGATATAACATGGAATACAGTCCAGACAGTCATCAGACAGTGGAGAAGATATGAGACAACAGTGACACTGCAAACACCTGTACATTCATCCAAAATGGATTAAATGACAAGACAACAACTGACCATGGAGGCTGCCAGGGGACCTACAGCAACACTGAACAAGCTGCAGGAATGCCTGGCAAGTATTGGTTGTGTACCACATGTGACAACATTCTTCTGTATTCCCCATATGTCTGCCCTGTGGGGTAAGGTTGCTAGATGGAAACCTTTTCTTACACAGAAAAACATCCAGGGCTGGACAAACATTGCCAAACAGTACATCAAGCCTCCCAAAAGCATGTTGGACAATGTATCATGGTCTGATGACACCAAGGTTGAACCTTTGGCCCACAATTCCAAGAAGTATGTTTGGCTCAAAATAACACTTTGCATAATCAAAAGAACACCATCCCCCCGGTGAAGCATGGTGGTGGCAGTATCATGCTATGGGGTTGCTTTTCATAAGCTGGAACTGGTCCTCTAGTCAAGGTGGAGGGAATTATGAACAGTTCCAAATACCAATCATTTTTGTCCCCAAACCTTCAGTCATCTCCTAGAAAGCTGAAGATGAAGAGGGATTTTACCTGTCAACATGTTAATGACCCCAAGCATGCATCCAAATCAACAAAGGGATGGTCTGACCAGATGAAAATTATAGTTTGGGAATGTGCCAGCTAGTGGCCAGACATAAATCCAAAAGAAAATCTGTGGTTTGCCCTGAACAGGGCTGTGCACCAGAGATGTCCTCACAAATTTACATATTTGTAGCACTGTTGCAAGGAATACTGGGCAACTATTACAAAGTAAAGATGTGCCATGATGATGGACTCCGACCTAAGATGACTGAATGCTGTCATTATCTCAATAGGTGCTTCCCCAAAGTATATGTTTATGGGTAAGCACACTCCTGCAACCAGCTTGTTGTACTGATTTTAATTTGTATGTTTTCCCATAACAGATTGTTATGTTTTCAATGGAGTTGCACAGGCTATACGTCACATTAAAGGTAGGAATTGTTTTGAAATTAGTTATTGTGGTGTCATGTTATGATAGCACAAAGACCAGGCATTGTAACAGGGGTGTGTACACTTATATATCCACTGTAACTCTATGGACTCAGCAATACCTGACCGGTAAAACCCCCATCTATATAGGGAGATATGCACATCAACCACACCCCTCCTCTCATCAGTGGTGAGCAGATACATATTGCCTATGGAAAGTCAACAATAGCAAGTCTCTATGGGGCCTGATAACATCCCTGTCTGCATCCTACATGAACTCAGGCTTGTGCTCACAGTTCCATCACACACTGTAGTCAAACACAGCCTTGGCAACATCCACACCCCATCCACATGAAAGATGGCACTGTCATCCCTCTACACAGAAATGAATGGAGAATAGAGGTTTATGCAATTAACTGTCCATCATTGTGGTGAATATGACACATCAGTGCCAGGAGTGCAATGCCAGCTAATATTGTGTTGATAGATTACGAGAGTATGGTGTAGTTATAAGTGCTGGCAACAAATATCCACTTTTGATGTGCAGTTTCAATCCATACTGTCGACAACTGTATGAGGTGCTATGATGTGTTTCACATGTCTTCCAGGTGGGGTGCAGCACCCAAGAAACCCACCCTACTCAGAGGCTGAAACAACTGAAATCATGGGAAGCATTGTCCAGAACTATGCTGTTATGTTTGGCCATGGGCAGGAACATCTGCGGGAGCAGACAGCCCTGTGGAATGACCTAGTCCACAGGGTAAATGATGTTGGCCTGCAGACAAGAACCTATGAGCAGGTCGGGCATCCTGCAACTGACCTCATACATAATGCCCGGTGAAGGGCTGCTGCTGTAGCCAGAGAAAGCTCAGCAACAGGTGGGGCCCATCCATGAAGGCCCCACTGACATCCACCAAGGTGCTCCTCACCAACCTTGGGGCATCCACCGCAATCAGACAACAGCATGCCGAATCCAGCATTGTGGATGTGGATGCCCCCCCACACAATGGATGTGGAGCATGCAGGTAAGGCCCTAGTGCACATTACTAGAGTACTGTAGCATACATAGTTGTATCTGTAGAGTATCTACATGCATATGTTAGATAAGATAGTACTTGTGGATGGGGTTTGGTAATGCACATAAGTGCATATCTATGGTGATGGGCAACATATTTTGTAGTATTGGATGTTGTACTGTTAATGTGCAGAAATGCTGCTTCCCCCCTGTACCAAGGCCACATGTGAGTCTGCTGACAGTACCTCTCTCCCACACCTATTTAGCTCCGTCTGGTCTACAAGTGGGACAGCAGCCTGTAGCTGGTGAGTATGCAATTGTCTTGTTGTGCTTTGCCAATACACACCTAGCCATATTGCTTGATGTCCATGTTCACTTGTGGTGGTGTTAACTGTAGTGTATCACAGTGATCACCACAGGAGCCTATTTGAAGGGTAATATTCCTCTAGCATACCTCACAACCTGTCAGTTCAAAATGTCTGGACAGAGACCAACAAACTGGAGGGATAAATGGCCTATGTTAGGCACATGTATGAAACATTAATCATATACAGTGGATACCACAGTGTACACACCCCTGTCATGATGTTAACTGTTTCTGATATATAAAATGAGAGACCACACTATTACATTCCACACCTTTTCCAACCTGTAATGTGACTATAACATGAACAATTAACTTGTAAAACTGAACAATATGTTAGGCCACCAAATATGGGGTATACAAACCTTACAATATGATGCATATGTGTGCACACCCCCCCCCCCAAATAACATATTGTAGGAGCAGCTTGTGATGTACTGACAGCATTCACTCTGCTTGGGTACACACCTGCAATCAAGTACAGTGACTCAATGTAACAATGAATAATGGTCCACTATTGGAGTGGTGCATTCATGACATTTGCTCAGTTGCCTCTACCAGAAGCAGCCATGGCTTGCACACATCTTACAAAGCATCATAGGGATCTCATATTTGAAAGGTATCAGTCAGGTGTAGGATACAACCACATTACCACAGCATTTCATGTACCAAGGAACACAGTGGAGACAGCCATCAAAAGGTAGGTTAAATATGGGACAACAGTGATGTTGAAAAGAACCAGATGTCCTTCCAAAACAGATGAAAAGACATGTTGAGAACTGGTCAGGGATGCTGCCAGGAGACATGCAGCAACACTGAGGAAATTGCAGGAGTATCTGCCAAGTATTGGTTGTGTAGTACATGTGGCAATAATCTCCTGGATTCTGCATTCTGGGTAGGGTCAGTAGATAGAAGCATTTACCCACACCAAACACCATGCAGGGCTGTGTACACATTGTAAAAAATAACATCATGTCTCCCCAAGATGTGTTAAAATGTGTAATGGTGTAATGAGACCAAGGTTCAAACTTACAGCCACTATCTCTAAAAAAAGCTACATGTGGTGCACGAGAAACACCTCACTTCACCTGAAGACCACCATCCACATGTTGAAGCCCACTGGTGGCAGTGCCCTTCTTTGGGGTTGCAGTCCATTAGCTGGAACTAGGTCTGTAAGCATGGTGGAGGGAATTATGAACAGTTTAAATAACACTTGTGTGGGCCAAAGCCTTCAAACGTCTGCAAGATGGCTCAGGATGGAGAGGAGTTTCAGCTTCCAACACAACAATGACCTGAAGCATACATCCAAAGCTACCCAAGAATGGCTCCACCTGAATACAATCAAGGGTATGCATTGGGCCAGACAAAGACCTTTCTTAGCACCAATAGTAAACCTCCAGTGTGACCTCCAATGTCTGTGCACATGAGCTGCCCTTGCCAGCTAACAGATTTGGGGGACCTTTGCAGGGAAGACTGTCCAAATAATGCCAAGTCAAGATGTGCCATGCTGATACTCCCCTTCCCCAGAAGAGTGAATGTTGTAATTCACTTAACAGGCGCTTCAAAAAGCATTGAGTTAAGGGTGCCCACACTTATGCAACCACCATATCATACACATCTCACTCAGTATATTTCACAACTAACACATTTGTTTGTTTCTTGATTGGATTGCACAGGTCATATGTCACATTTAAGGTGGGTAACATTTTTGAATGCAGTATTGTGGTCTCATTTTATATCATACAAGAGCCTGCCATGTTAACAGGGGTGTGTACACTTATCATATTCATGTTAAGCTTAGAAGGTTGTTGATGTAACAGGATTTGTTTGAACATACATTCACTGCTGGTGATGAGATTTGGAAATGAAATGTATGTCATTAATTAGTTGCATCAATCCTCATATGATCCCCGTTATGTGTCGGAAAAACACATAGGGGATGTGAGGAACAGAGCAAACATATGTGCCAGATATCTGCACATTCATCAATGATTTGTACAGTTGTGAGTTATGGTCTACAGTAGTTGTCACTGTGCTATAAAGGTGAACAGCGATAATGTATAAATGGGTGCAGTGTGTGCTAGGGGAATGGACATCACCTAACAGTACTCATGTATCTCAGAGATGTATATTGCTAGTAAAAATGATTGAAAATGGCTGCAATGCATGATGATGAGGGCTGTGTGTCATGTATGTCACCTTTTGAGTAATGTGAGTTCTGTGTAATAGCTTTGTGCCACCTCACCTGTAAGTGTCTGTGTGCATGTCTGTGTGTGTGGCAACCCACCATAATGCACAGGTATTAATTTACTTTTATTGTCTTCTCCTCACAGGTGGCAATGGGGGTCAGGGTCCCTCCCACTTGAGAACTGATGTCAGTGTCTCCGAAGACTCTAACAATGATGATAGCCATAGTGAAGCACAAACAAAGTTAACAGTGGCTGAATCTGTGCCATTGGTTGGCATCCCACTGTTGTCCATCCCATCCCCACACACAGTCACAATGCCCACACATACCCCATCACCAGTGGCCATAGATAATGGACAGTTGGTGGGTGGTGGCATGGAACAGGCAAGTGTGGTGACTATGACAAGTGTGTCTGTAAACACCAGCCATAGCCAGATAACAGGTGAGGTCCCATACAGGTGGACAGGCAGGGGTGCTCTAAGGAGGACTGCTGCCAGTCATGCCCCATGTCACAAGTGCCACAGCAAGTGTCATCAGATGCATGTTTCGGACCATCATGGAGGCACAGGCACAAAGTGAATGTAACACCAGACAGCTTCTCAGGGTCATGAATGCCACTCTTCCTGCTATGCATGACAACCTCCATGATTATGCTGATGCCCACCATTATTTTGCTCAGGTCATGGATAGATGGTTGGGTGAGAAAGTGGCAATCCTCGACCTTGGAATGTCAATCCTTGAATGTGGAATGTCTGTGAAAGAGCATGTGGTGGGAGTTGTCCATTGGCCACGTGGGTGTAGGACAGCAGCACGAACAGCTGAGGGTCCATGTGGTCATGCAGCTTCTTGCTCCCATACTGGCAGTACCAGCAGCACAACTGCAAGGGGGTCGCTGTCCATGCCACAATGCAGCAGGCCATGGGCATGTGGTGCTGGCCAGTCCCAACAGGGATGCAGAACCAGCAGACAGCAGTCACCATCGGGGAGTAGTACTACAACTGGTCTTGTGCCTCATCATGCCAGTGGGTCCCCTTGCAGGCCCAGTTCCCCTTTCCATGGCTGGAGATGGTGAACTGCACACACCATGCCATGAATGGTCCACAGCTATCCAACATACCACTGTGTAGGGGAGTCACATGGTGTGACTGTGTGCATCCATACACACACACACACACACACATCATAATCACACTCAGGTCACTTCCAGACTTACTCACACCACATCTGTACGGCCCATTTAATGAACAACCCCCAAACACACAAGCATTATGTCAACCAAATGGACCAGCCTAGGCCTCTGACAAACCCTTACCACACCCTGTGCATATGATGATAGCTGTGCCACATCCCTGTAATCCATACCATCAATGCAGGGACATGCTAATATGGTTCTGATGCATATGGTGAATTTAGCACAGGTTAGCAATATAATGCTGTGTAAAGTGTTATCAGCCAGCATGTTTAATGTTTACACATCAGAGTGTGTAGCTGTCCAGCCATGATTCATTATTGTTGTTATTAATGGCTGAATGTGGTCTCCATAATGTATTCTGTTTCTCTTCTAGGTGTCTGTGTGTCAGCAGGATGTGGCCCTACAGACATTATCTACAAGAGGTATGGCAGCATGGTAGCATATTGAGTGTGTTATATCCAGGGAACAGCTGTACCCAACTAACAGGTCTGTATAACAGTTTTTGCATGTGCCATGTAGCTTATAGGGCTGAGGGGTATATACAGGTAAGTGTATGGTGGCTAACATCAGCAGGTCTTGTACAGTGGACAATGGTAAGTGTAGTGGGTGGAACACATCTCGGATTTGTAAATCCCACACACCCAGAGGGTAATGTGTTGACCAAACACACAGAGAATACTGCTTTCAACACAGACACACACACACACACACACACACACACACACACACACACACACACACACACACACACTATCACAATTGCCAGTGTTGGGTTTGAAATTTCTACTCATCTAATTAGTGGTAGTGCAGTATTATTTCATTGGTGGCACAGAGCTCATAGTGTGTTGAGTTTCCAAAGTACATGTATAGTGAGTAACATCATGTGCCCTTGTAAGGTATGGCAATGGGTGGTGTAGTTGATGTGACAGGTTTCATACTAATGTCATGCACAAGTGTACACACTCCCAAACATTTCTATACACACCAATGCACACACACAAGTGTGTCACTACTGTGATTAAGAGCCCTGCCTCACTAGCTGTTCATTCCATACTGTTACATAGCTGTTGCACACAGCACAGGACGTATAGGTCTGCAGAGTGTATACAGATAACTCTAAGGTTGATGTAAACAGCGGCCTTCTTAGAGTGGAATGTAGGGCGTGTGCTGGGAGTACGATGGCCTGCAATTGTAATACATGGCCACCAAATGGATATATTACTCACTCAAACACAGACACTCAAAATACTGGTCTTGTGCACACACAGGCACACACACACACACACACATTTGCCAGGACTGAGATTCATAGGATCATGTGTTCAAAGGTATGTACCAGGCTAATGGGCATGGAGCCATGACAAGCCTAGCCCATGGGAGTACCCTGGCATCACGTGACCTGACATTTTTCCCAGTGCACCTATCAACTATTGCCACTTGAGTGATGGCCAGGGTGATAGTTAAATTCCCCATACACTCGTCCAGATTTCTCTTGAAGAGGGCCAGTGAGGTGCCCTGACATGTATACAACATATATTGCATGACATGTCCACTCACTGGGTTATGTACCTGCCCCCAGCATGTTCTGTTGATTGTGGTAATGAGGTTGAGGTATACACAACATGTGGTGCATACAGATCAGAGTTTCACTAGATATGGCATTCCTAACACAGCTAGCCAGACATGGCATTGTCAGTCAAGCAGGGCTTGCCTGTAAGTAGCCAAGATGTTCATAGGTTCATAGGTAGGTACTAGGCTATCTGCCCAAAGGCATTTATAAGCCTAGCTGGAATGTGTTGGCTTTTGCCACCCCCTTAGATTAGTTCCCTGTGCCTCTGTCCAGCATAGCCATTGAAGTGAGCGCAGGGGTAAACTTTCTGTTTCTCATCCACTCATCAAGGCCAGCACATGTGGCCAAGAATACTTGGAGGTATTGCACTCCGTCCATCTAGGACAGTTGTTTAAGGGCTAGGTTCCTATTTGTGAGGTACACTTGTAGCCTCCACAGTTGTTGCAGATGTCTAGTGAGCTACATGGCAAATGGGCCATTGTACCTGCAGAGTAGAGGGAGACATTGAACTCTTGCTTACTGGATGACACACCCTTAGTTATGAGATGTGCCACATAGAAGTTATTTCTATCCACAGTAGCAGTTTGGTGGCCATAAGAGAGGTCACTATCAGCCTGTGTTCCCAGGTCTCTCATAAGGACTTCTGTGTCCATTGGACTACCAGCAATGTGTTAATTCATGGAAACCACATTGATTCCACATGGGACTGTGACACGTTTCTTTCCATTTAACCTAAGGCCAGTGGTCTGACAGTAGTCAGATGTCTCAGTGGGGCCTTTATGCAGGATGTCAACATGATATGGGGATGTACACATAGCACCCACCTTGCAATTGTCTGAGAATATTGTCAGCCAAGGTCCTTTTGTGTTGTTCTGGATGTCAGAGGCATGCATGACAAACATGAGGGGACCGATGACCAGATCCTGTGGTAATCCACTCATGACTGGTTGGCAGTCTGACGGGGCATCTGCTATCTTCACACTGTGGGTGCCATGCATGAGCCAGTTTGCAACCCACCTAGTGACATAGGGGTTGATACCTAGATGGGTGTGTTTCTCTATGATTCCTGAATGGGGAATGGTATCACAGGATTAGAAGAACTGCCTATCTTGTTTTTGTGTCCATACTGTTATATAGTTATTTCATATGGCACACAGCTTATAGGGCTGCAGAGTGTCTACAGCTACCACTACAGTGGTTGACGACAGTGGCACCTGTACAATGGACATTTGGATGTGTACTGTGTGTGAACATTTTCCAAATCCACCCCCAATGGATATAGTACACAAAACACACACACACACACACACACACACACACACACACACACACACACACACACACACACACACACACACACACCAGTACTGGGATTAAAACTCCTACATATCTATCTATGTCTACTACAGCATTACACAGTTATCAGACACACCACGGAACTTATACAATTTCACCTATTCCAAAGGTACTTCTAAGGTGAATGACACCAACAGGACTACTAAATTAGGGTGATGTGAAGTGTAAAGGGTGGTACACAACTCAAAATGGTATAACCCACATAGTATATGATTCTCATACAAATACACACACAAACAGTTACCAGTACTGGGATCAGACCTCCTGCACATCTAGTTAGTTCTACTATAGTGTTTTTCAGTAATAGGTTCATAGGTTCATAGGTAGATACTGGGCTATCTGCCAGAAGGCATATATTAGCCCAGCCACATTGTGTGGTATTCACTGCCCCTTTGGTTACTTCCCTAGGCCCTTGATCTAGCAGCTAGTACACTTGGCCCCTATCTAGTAGAGCTGTTGGTATGATCCCTGGTGTGAACTTTCTGTTACCCATCCACTCGTCAAGGTTCCTCTTGAAGAGTGATAGTGAGGGGCTTTGTCTTATGTAGATCAGGACCTTGTTCCATAGCAAGGGAAGTCTTTGCGAAGGGAATCTATCCCTCCAGCATGTTCTATTCATTGTTGTGCTGAGCTTTATATCCCTAGAGCATGTAGCTCAATTAGATTTTGTTTTGCTAAGATGGAGCATGTTCAATAGTTCTGGGTTGGACATGGCTCTGTATGTTAGACAGAGATCGCCTCTGAGAAGGCGGTATGCAACAGAGAAAAGCCTTAGTTTTTTTCAATCGTGCTGCATAGGGCAACTGTTTAAGACCAGTAATCCTCTTAGTGAGGTACTTCTGTGGTCTCTCCAGCTGCTGGAGATGCCTAGCCAGGTACATTCCAATTTGTGCATTGTACTCAATAATGGGTCTGATGAGGGAAGAGTAGAGGGGCACCACTACATCCTTAGATCTTGATGCAAACCCTTTCATGATCAGATGGGTCACATAGAAGGATTTTCTAACCACCTTGGCAACATGGCTATCAACGGAAAGCTGACTATCTACTTGGGTCCCTAGATCCCTTATTACTTCTTCAGATTTCAGGGGGTTACCTCTTATGT
Source organism: Protopterus annectens (assembly GCF_019279795.1). Classification (NCBI taxonomy): domain Eukaryota; kingdom Metazoa; phylum Chordata; order Ceratodontiformes; family Protopteridae; genus Protopterus; species Protopterus annectens. The sequence continues at coordinate 1,811,148,265 of NC_056731.1, forward strand.
GGTAGTTTGCGGGTACCCTGTTTTTCCAAAGGGGATTACTACACATTTTTTAGCATTTAGCTTGAGACCATGGCTTTGACACCATGCATCAGTCTCATTAATGCCCTTCTGGAGGATATCCATGTTGGCCGGAGACTCTATTATAGCACCCAGTTTGCAGTCATCTGCAAACTTGGTCAGCCACAGCCCTTCAGTGCTTGCCTGTACTTCTGAGAAGTATATGCCAAACAGGAGGGGCCCCAGGACAGAGCCCTGAGGCACACCGCTCATTACTGGTCTGGATTCGGACATAGATACTGCTAGTCTTACTTTGTGGGATCTGTCTGAGAGCCAGTTTGTGATCCATCTTGTGACATAAGGGTTTATGCCCAGGTTGGTGAGTTTATCAATAATACCCGAATGGGGAATGGTATCAAATGCTTTAGCAAGGTCAAGGTAAGCCATGTGTACCTCCATTCCCTTATCTATAGCCTGAATAACTGTCTCAAAGAAGTCCACCAGGTTCAGGAGGCATGATCTGCCCTTGACGAAGCCGAACTGTGTAGGGTCAAGTGTTTGGAGGTTTCCAATCTCTCCATTTATGAGTTCCATAATGATTCACTCCATTGCCATACAGATCAGACTGGTCAGGCTTATTGTTTGTTAGTTCCCAGGGGTGGTTGTGGGCCCACCCTTGAGCAGCGGAACCAGTGTTGCTGTGCGCCATTCTATGGGCACATATCCTGTCGAGAGGCTGAGACTGAACAGGGTATTCAGATGCGGGGTTAATTCATTTTGGAGCTCTCGTATGACACAGCCCAGGACACCATCTGGTCCCATGGAGGCAGTGTTTTTAGCTTTAGATAGAGCCTTATTAACCAATGTATCAGTAATAATTGGAGTTACACAATCCCCTGGAATAGTAATAGGCCCTGTAGGTGGTGAGGGGGGGGGGGGTTTGCACTGAACCTATCAGCGAAGATGTTGGCAATGTCAGTGGGGTCAGTGTATTTTGTTCTATTTTGTACTAGCTCAGAACAGACCTGAGTGTTGCCATTTAGGTTTTTGATGTAACCATAGAAGGCTTTATGGTTATCCTTGGCATCCTTGGCAACCTTCTTTTTGAAATTGGCTTTAGTTGACTTGATGAGGGCCCTCACTTTCTTACTAATGTGCTGATCAGGGATGATTTTTCTACTTGAGATTTGGCCTTTTTTGTATAAGTCTCCTCCTTTTATTGTATAGTTTGCTTATGGCTGGGATCCACCAAACTGGTTTCTTCTTGCTTGAGGAAGGAGTCTTGGTTTTATTTGGGATAGCACTGTCCATGCAATCCTGAAGATGTATATAAAATGCCTTAGTGTAGGATTCTGCATCCTGGATATCATTATCCTTCTGCAAGGGAATAGTGAAGCTTTCCACTTCTGACGCAAGTAGTTTGAAGTTTGCTACAAAGCTTACTGGACTAACAACTGGACAAAGGTGCTGATAACTGCACAGCTGAGGTAAAGTATTACAGGTGGCAGAAAGTCTGCCTGAAGTTTTTCCCTTACATCTTGCTAGTTCTTTCTGTCTTGCGCTTCAAATAGCATAATAGCTTTGCACTTCAACAGGTTATTGTATCAATAAGTGTAGCACACCTGGGAGCCATCAGCAGTACTCATTCCTCACAAATTAGCCCCGGTACTTAGTAGTTATGACCACTCCTCATAGCATGATTAAAGTGCAGTTTTCTGTGCTTTTGCCCATTAACCTGGTACACCTGCCTATTCTGAGGCACTGTTGCAACTGCCTCATGTACACAGACAACCCTCTCCTCTAAACTCCAAGCACTCAAACCTGTGAGAGTTACCCCTATATCATCAAATGTGGCAATATGCACTCCCCAGTGAAGACTGCACTAGCTGGTCAAGAGGATTAGGTCAACACATAGCTTGTCACAACACCCACTATGACAGCCCTGACATACACTGAAAAAGCACACACCCACCTTCTCAGAGGAACTCAATGGACATTTACCCAAACAACACAGACCAGCAAGACAGACACCCACTCAGACACCACAACATAGCACATGCCAAAGGACACATATGTCACTTACACAGTGTGCCCCTCAACCCAAGCCCCTAAGGCTAACCACCTTGCACAATACAGTAATCATGGGTGACTCAGTACTGAGGCACACAGATGTCCCACTCACTAGGTTGATCATGGAGGAAGTAACAGCCAGCTGTCTATCACATGCCAGAGTCCAACATATGGCATGCCCAGTCAGGGCCCTCCACAACAACTACAAGTATCACTCTGTCATCATCCATGTGGGTGTGAATGACCTGGGACACACCTCCCTGGACCACATGAGAAGAGACATGGCTGAACTATCGGATTACATGGTCCAGGCAAATGTGACAGTAGCCCAGAGCAGTACATTATTGTCACCCAGAATGATGCTGCAATACTATCAACAAATGATTGACTGCAACATTGGCTTACATGTTGTGTGTCACTCTCAGGGGATCCAGTATCTCTCTTCTCGGGATATCATTGACAGACCTCAATGCCTTGCCAGAGATGGCCTGCATCGGTCACCACTGGGTTTCCAGGTAGTGGCTAAGTGTCTTGCCACCCCAGTGTTCAAAATCAAATTACCACCATAACAGCTAGACACGTATGCAGTCTGAGGGTCATGCTGCTCAACAGTAGACATCTAACTGTCAAGATGCAGTCACTCAAAGCAGTCCTCAAAGTGGAGGACATTGACATATGTGCTGTAATGGAGACCTGGTTCACAACAGCAGACAGCAGCCTGCACTAACAGGCTATGACACAGTCCACAGCTGTCAACCCCAAAACATGGACCACACCTCCCCAGATGGTGGTGTCTCCATATTCATAATGGATATGCACACCTCCAGACTAGTATCCTAGCATAATGTATCTGAGAAAGTTCAGGTACAACTGACTTTGGGTAATAGTGCAATCCAGGTCATAGCCTGCTATGGGTCCCCATCTATGTTCCTAGACTGTCAATCCACATTCCTGGCATCTAGGAAGGTCCAACCCAACACTGACATAGTAGGAGACTTCAACTACCCCTCCATTAATTGGGAAAAGTAGTCAAGCACCAATGCACTGGCCCAACGCTTCCTGGAATTCATCAGTTCAAATGCCCTGGACTGGCTCATACTGACCCCTAGTAGAGGATGCAACAACCTTGACCTGTGTTGATTGCTTACATATGGAAATGTTGCTTGACCTCAGTTGTCAATCCCTACCTGGTCAGATCCAAACATAATGTAATCAATATGAAACTCAGCATTTCACCCACACCTCCCACAAAGGTAACCACCTTGAAAAACCTCTCCAAACCTGACTTTGGAGTCATAAAAACAGGGGTGAATGACTTCACTGCACCCATGCCAATGGAAAATAGCTGCATGATGGTCAAATCATACACATATGCACTGTACAAACATGTAAATGAATGCATGATAACAGGCATAGCCAAAAGAACAAAGACACTGTCCTCCAAACACTGGTTCATAGGTTCATAGGTTGGTACTAGGCTATCAGCCCTAGGGCCTATGCAAGCCTAGCCATAACAATTCCCTGGATATTTCTTCCCACAATATTTACTCCTCCAGGCCCCTGTCTAGCAGGGCGAATGACATGATCACCGGGGTGAATTTCCTATCTCCCATCCAATCATCAAGATTCCTTTTGAAGAGGGCCAATGAGGCGCTCTGCTTGATATATATGGGCAGTCTATTCCAGAGTATGGGGAGTCTCTGGGTCAGGAACCTATCCCTCCAGCATGTTTTGTTCATTGTGATGACAAGGTTTAGATCCCTGGAGCGTGTGGCTCTGAGGGATTGGGATTTCTTTAAGTGGAGCATGTCCAACAGCTCAGGGTTTGACATGGCCTTGTATGTTAAGCAGAGATCGCCTCTGAGTAGACGATATGCCACAGAGTATAGCTGGAGTTTTTTTAGATGGTCAGTATATGGCATCTGCTTTAGGCCTGTGATTCTTTTAGTGAGGTATTTCTGTGGCCTTTCCAGCTGTTGCAGATGTCTTGTGAGGTACATACCAAATGGGGCATTATGCTCTATAATGGGTCTAATGAGGGATGAGTACAGTGGGACAATTACCTCCTTTTTTCTGGATGAAAAGTCCTTAGTGATGAGGTGTGCCAAATAGAAGGATTTCCTGACTGTTGTGGCAATGTGGTTATCGAAAGTGGGACCACTATCCACCTGTGTCCCTAAGTCTCTCATCACACTTTCGATGTTTAGTGTCCTGCCACCTATGTGGTAATTCATGGGTACATGTTTTTTTCCAAAGGGGATAACTATACATTTCTTGGCATTAAGCTTGAGCCCATGGCTCTGGTACCAAGCATCTGTTTCTGTAAGGCCCTTTTGTAGAATATCCACATCATTTGGGGATTCAATAATGGCTCCCAGTTTGCAGTCATCTGCAAACTTTGTTAGCCAGAGTCCTTTAGTGTTGGCCTGTTCTTCAGAGAAGTAGATGCCAAACAAGAGTGGTCCCACGACTGAACCCTGAGGACTTGTCACTTGTCTGGAGCTGGATTTGGAGTTGGCTACTTTTACTGTCTGGGTTCTGTCAGTAAGCCAGTTAGCAATCCATCGAGTGACGTAGGGATTTATGCCCAGCTTAGTAAGTTTATCTATGATTCCAGAGTGGGGGATGGTGTCAAAGGCCTTGGCGAGGTCCAGATAGGCTGTGTGGACTGCCTTACCCTCGTCCACAGCTCTGGAGACTGATTCGAAGAAGTCAATCAGATTCAGGAGACAAGATCAGCCCTTCACAAACCCAAACTGGGTGGGGTCCAGTGTTTGAAGGTTGCCAATGTCTTTGTTTATAAGTTCCATGATAATGCGTTCCATGCCCTTGCAAATCAGGCTTGTCAGACTGATGGGACGGTAGTTCCTGGGATCTAAGGGGGATCCTCCCTTGTGGAGCGGGATAACTGTAGCTGTGCGCCACTCAGTGGGCACGAAGCCTGAGGTGAGGCTATGATTAAACATGGCACTTAAGTGAGGTGCCAGTTCATTTTGTAGTTCATGTAGTACACAGCCTGGGATGTCATCTGGTCCCATGGATGATGTATTCTTAGCTTTGGAGAGTGCAGTTTCTACCTGTGTGGCCCTGATTATCGGAATTTGGCAATCTTTTGGTATTGAGATGGGCACTTTAGGGAGTGAGAGTGGGGTGAAGTTGGCACTAAATTGATCTGCCAGGATATTGGCAATATCCTTGGGATCAGTATATTTAATGCCATTCTGTTGTAACTCAGAACAGATCTGAGCATTGCCATTTAGATTCTTTACATAATTATAGAATGTCTTGTGGTTGTCTTTGGCATCTTTGGCAATTTTATTTTCATAACTAGCTTTTGCGGATTTTATGAGGGATCTCAGCTTCTTACTTAGGCTGGTGAGGGAGTTTTTTGCATCCTGGGATTTTCCTCTTTTTTTGCAACAGTTTCTTCCTTCTGTTGTATAGTTTGTTTATAGCAGGGGACCACCAGATTGGCTTCCTTTTTTTTTTAAAGACCATCTTGGTTCTATTTGGGATGGCACAATTCATGCACGAGTAGATGTGCTTGTACATTGCCTTAGTGTAGGATTCTGCAGTTGAACTTCCAGATCCCATCTGTGTGGGTGCTGTGAAGTTTGTCACTTCTGACTTCAGTAGCTTGAAGTTGGCTTTGGAGAAGTTTTTTAAGGAGGTTTCCTTACTGGGGGTGGGATGTGGATGTCAAGGGTGATTTGCTTATGGTCAGACCTGACCAATGAGGGGGTGACCACTGGTGTGGAGCATCTATCTCCCATGTTGGTAATGACCAGGTCTAGGATATTGGAGTCCCTGGTGGGACAATGGATTAGTTGATCCAGGGCATTGGAATTTATGAATTCCAAGAACCGTTGGGAAAATGAGTTGGTACCTGAATAGTTTTCCCAATTAATGGCAGGGTAGTTGAAATCACCCAGTATTAGGGTGTTTGGTTGTATCTTAATATTTTCCAGTATGTTTAGAAAGGTGTAGTGAGAATCTTGGGGCATGGTTGGGGATCTGTAGCAAGCTACAATTTGGATTGCAGTCTTACCTAGTATCAGTTGCACCTGGAGAATTTCAGATGCATTGTGTTGGGCAACTAGCCTGGAGGTGTGAATATCCTTGGTGAATATGGACAGTCCTCCACCTTTAGTGTTTCGGTCCTGGTTTTGTGGCCAAAAAGTGTGGTAAGAATTGTAGCCTGTTATTGCAGGGGTGCTCTCTAGAGCCTTGAACCAGGTCTCAGTTACTGCACAGATATCGATGTTCTCCATTTTTAAGAGTGCCTCGAGAGAGTGCATTTTGAGGTTTAGACTTCTAGCATTGAGTAGCATTACCTTCAGATTTTGCCTGCTTCTATCTGTTACGGTGGTGGTTTTATCCTTTGAACCTTGCCTAAAAAAGGCACTATAGGAGTGGCAAGAGCTTTAGCCAGTAACCTGGATCCCAGGGGAGACAGGTGCAGACCATCTCTGGCAAAGCATTGTGGTTTGTTGATCATGTCTTCCCAGGCAGACAAATATTGGATCCCCTTTGAATGACACCAGAAGCTTAGCCAATTGTTGAAGTCAATAGTCAATGTGATGGTCCACTGCCATTCCTAAAGTGTACAACAGACAAAGGACACTGTTGAAGAAAAAGGCGGTGTCCCAAGACTGGAGAACTCACTTTTTAGCATCTACCACAACTTGAGATCCCTCATGGAATCATCTACAGGCACCTATGAAGGCAGAATTGTGGCAGACACTGACAACAATCGCAACAGCCTTTGATAGTTATATCAACAACCTCCACAGCAATACCCACAAGGGCTGTGAGTTACTGCACAATACTACTCCTACCCAGAGACAACAGATATTGGCAACAGTCTTGCCAACACATTCAGTGCCAGCTTTACCCCTCCCCCCAGGGATCAATCACAATGGCAAATGAATGCCAGGTACCCAGCATTACTGCAGGTCAGGTTAGACCTGCATTGTCCATAGGCAAGAATACAGCTTCCATGGGACCCAAACATATCTGCGGCTGTGTTCTACATGATGTACAAAGAGACCTGGCACCACATCTATGTGCCCTGTTAAGTCACAGCCTCACCTCAGGCTTTGTCCCTCCAAAATAGCACAATGCTACCGTCATTCCTCTCCGTAAAGAGATAGCATCTGCAGACCCTGGGGATTATTGACCTATTAGCCTGATGAGTCTACTATGTACAGGTATGGACCACATCATCAGGGACCTGATTGACCAAGATATAGGTGATCTCCTAACTCTGGACCCCACACAGTTTGGCTTTGTGAAAGGCAGATCATGCCTGCTCAACCTGGTTGACCTCTTTGAGTGAGTCACCGGGCTGTGTATGACAGTAAGGCACTGCACACAGCCTACCTTGATCTGGCCAAGGCTTTTGATACCATTCCTCAGTTAGGAATTATTGATAAACCCACCAAACTAGGCATTAACCCCTATATCAGTGGGTGGTTTGCAAATTGGTTCACAGAACACACAGTATGACAGTGGCAAACTCCAAGTCAGACTGGTAAGCAGTCAAAAGTGAAGTCCCACAGGGATCAATTCTGGGTAGTGTTCTGTCCAGCATCTACTTCTCAGGAGTCCAGCTTAACACAGAAGAACTCTGGCTGACCAAGTTCACAGAGAACTGCAAGCTTGGAGCTATCATTAACTCCACAAGTGATGCACACATCCTGCAGAAAGGCCTCACGGAGACCAATGAGTGGTGTGGAAACCATGGCCAGAAGCTTAACACCACAAAATGCATCATCATCCATTTTGGTAAAACACTCAGTTCCCAGTATGTGCCACATCGGTGGGAGCCCAATGAACACTGTAGGCATTATATGAGATCTGGGGACACAGGTTGACAGCAACTTCTCCTTCAACCACCACATTGCCACTGTGGTCAGGAAGTCCTTCTATGTGGCATATTGCATTACCAAGGGTTTTGCATCCAGGAAGACAGAGGTAATGATCTCGGTCTACTGTTCCCTCATTAGACCACTCATCAAGTATTCTGGCCCATTTGCCATGTACCTCAGTAGACACCTCACAGTGGCCACAGAAGCATCTCACAAAGAGGTTCCTGTGCATTAAACACATATCACCTAGTTAGCGGCTATCTGTGCTTGACTTACAAAGCCATGTCTGACCCAGCTGTTTTAGAAATGCTACATATAAAGACATCCCAATCCCTCCACACCACACACTGCAGAGACTTCTAACTAATTACCACAATCACCACAACATGCTGGTGGGATAGGTCTCTCAACAAGAAATTGCACATGCCCTGGAATACACTTCCCATACATGTCATGCAGAGCTCCTAGCTGACCCTATTTCAGAGAAATCTTGATGAGTGGATGGGTAATAGGCAGTTCACCCCAAGGATCACTGCAGTGGTTCTACTTGATACAGGCAGTGGGAAGTAACATCAGGTGGCACAATGGCAGGGCCCTTCTGTAGACTAGGCTTGTAAAGGCTCCTGGGCCATTAGCCTACTACACACTTATAAACCTATAAGGGGAATGACATCAGCAGGACTGATAAAGTAGGGCAGTGGTTGTGAAACTTATCAAAATACTTTGTCCTACAAACAGACACACACACACACACACACACACACACACACAATCACACACACACACACACACACACACACACACACACACACACACACACACACACACACACACACACACACACACACACACACACACACACACACACACACACACACACACACACACACACACACACACACATTAACATTTGCCCGGACTGGGATTAGAATTCCTTCCTAACTAGTTATTTGTACTATAGTGTTATGCAGTTATCACACATGCCACAGAGCTTATAGGGCTGAAGCCTGATGAACAGGACTTCTAAGGTGACTGATATCTGCAGGACTGCTAAAATAGGGAAAGGGGAAGTGTGCTGGGTTTGAATGGACCCATAAGCTTTAACTTGTAAACCCACACATACACACACTTTGACATTTGCCATGACTGAGATTAGAACTCCTACCTAACTAGTTATTTGTACTTTAGTGTTACACAGTTATTGCATGCATCACAGAGCTTATAGGGCTGACAGACATCTTCAGGACTGCTAAAGTAGGGCAATGGGAAGTGCACTGGGAGGGGAAGGTCTGTTCATTCCTAGATTCTACTGACATTTCTCTAAGTGTATGAGCTTGCCCAGTGTGACCTTCTATAGTGCATGTGGGACTCCATTCCAGGAATTGTTGTACTCCAGACCAGTTTGTTTTGTGCTACAGCCATACCTCTCAATCTAACCTATTGGTGCAGGATATCTGGTGATAGCCTATCAAAATGGGGGGATAATGGGCCATATGGGGATTGTAACTATTTATCTTAGTAATGTATGGGTTGCTAGGGTTACAGGGCTTGTTTAGCAGACATCTGAGATATATGCTATTTGTCACTGTCATGTATTGTTTCAGTACTTGTGACATACCTCCTCAGATCATCACAGTGATTTACCAGAGGAATACAGGATGGATGATCCACACACCAAACGTATAGGCCAGATGCTATGCATTCTTGCACAATCCAGCCTGTTGAGAGGTGTGCCTATGACCCATTGACTTCTGGAGCTTTGGAAACAGTCCAGCACCTTGGTGATATCTTACAATGGTGGAATCTTTGTGCGTTTCTGTTCTGGCCTGGTCTGATTTCCAGTCCATGGTTGGGTAATATATGTCAGACAGGATTAAGGTGCCAGGCAGACTCCAGATAGAGTTGTAGGGGATAAGATATGGGGGTGTCCTGGCTCAGATATGTTTGCCTAGAGCTACCAGTGCTTTGCATAGGGGTCTGCTCAAAGGTTGACTGCACTTGGAGGGTCTTGTGTGTGTCAGACTGTTTGACCAGCCAGGACGTGTGTTTTTGTCTGATATATATGTATGGCCCCCCTCATTTTGCTTGGTTGACCACATTTTGGGGTCAGGAATTTGGTTAGGATGAGTGATCAGAGAAGGGAGTGTTACTCCCCATGGTTGTGGGCCAGGGTACTGTGGGTGCAGACATGTCACCATCTTCCAGGGTTAGGACTGCCTGCAATGAGTGCATTCCCAAGTTTAGACTCCTAGTCCTGCCTGTTGACTGTACAGAGTATCACAGAATGTCCACATTCATGACTCATATATCATGTTGGTTACACAAACAAGTGTGTTTTTCAAGGAAAAGTGCTTTGCAAGTCAGTCAGGGCTGAAGTCAGATATAACTGACATTTGACATTGCAGTTTCTGACTTCATACCTATCAGACATTCCAAGCTACTACAATCATTCCATCAACTTTATTACATTACATTATTAGAGCTGTGTTTCAAAGGTGCCCATCTCTTTGGACCTTCCCCCCCCCCCCCATTATTCATGGCTTTTGCCAGATTTCTGGCTCTCTGACACTGCAGGTTTTCTCCTAGCAGTTAGCAGCATGGCCTTTCTTTGCCTTTTTTTTCGACTGTGTTATGTTGGTGTTATGGACCCCATGACTCTCTCTAACAGGGTACTATGGGTGAGGCATGGGCATCTGCCACAGGCCTGTAGGCCAAGTGTGACAGATGCAGGCCATCTGTAGCAAGGCAGTGCATTCTGATGATCATATTTTCCCAGGCTTCCAGCAGTGGACAACCCTGGGATGGGACCAGTAAGTTGACTGTGGGTGTTACTGACAATTGCTTTCTGTTTGTGTTGAGCCATCACTCTAGTTGATGGCTGGATCCTGCTTAAGGCTATGGGACTATGGGTGGGGGGACATGTGTACACAATACACATTTGAAGTGACTGTGCTGATATTTGTTTAAGATTCTGGTCCCATTTAGCATAGTGATGTGACCTATCTTTCAGACTACACTCATAATAGTATCAGCCACAGGTCAGATTGTTCTGGCATAGACATTTGCAGTTTCAGGCTTCTTACCTTTCAAAGCCATACTTCCACAACCAGACCTGCTGTGATATCACTGTGTAAAAGTATGTAGGTGGGGATTTCATGGATGTTGCCATGTGGTAGCCTTTGCCAGGCATTTCTGTATGTTTTTTTACAGCTGTTCTGCTGGGTCAGGCTGAGGGTGAGTATGGGATCCCCACTTTGACATCCATGCATGTGACCTATTACCCCCCCCCCCAGTTACTTGACTCAGCACATATACTGCAGTGGTATTTGTCAACTAGGGTGGTACTGCATGGTGTGGGTAGGCCAGTACTGGGAATACACTTCCTGCTGTCCCACAGAGCTGTCAGTTGTCTGCTGCTATCCCAGTAAGCCACCCTATTCCCTTGCATACTTGAATCAATACCATAGATATCCTATCAGAACATTTCACTCCATTCATTAATTTTGTTAAGGAGCCTGACTTATTTTGTACCTGAGGCTGTTGTGAGGATGGTGCTTGACAGCTAAGTATGTCGGATGCACACAGTACACTGCCTATACATGGTGGGGTATAGGTGGTGTGTTGTTTGGCATCCATTTTACTGTATGTGAGATTCAGAGAGAGAGAGATTAGTCCTTTGGGTCCTACAGTGTCAGTGTGTGTGCTATGCATTGCCTCTTTGCCAAGGACAGGGCATACTGGGCATGCCTCTGTCTGCCTACAGGGGCAGGGTCAGGATATTCCTCCTCCGAGTCCCTCTGTGCCTGTGGAGACCTTGGCAATAGTGGGGGGCTGTGTGGCCCTTCCCCATTTTGTTCCTGCTGCAGCTGTTTCCTCAGGATCATATTGTGTAGCATGGCACTTACTATGAACATGTGCGCACATGTGGCTGGAGAGTACTGCAATACTCCACTGGATATGTTAAGGCAGCAGAACCATGACTTGAGCATCCCAAACACATGCTCTATAATGATCCTGGGTCTATATTACCTGAACAAAAACCCAACTGAGCGAATCTCATTCGAGCAACCCATAAAGAGCGAAAACCGTTAATTTCTAACCCATGAAACTTAACAAGTAAAACAGGTAAACTCTCACTAACTGTTTTATGCAGGGGGGCAAGTTCTCCTGCACCCCCACACTCCCCCTACTTAAATATACCAACTCCAAGATTGCACTACACTGAAGTAAAGTGACGAATTCCCTATGGCGATCTCTGTTCATTCTTGCGATATTAGCAGTTTTTGCTCTTTATATGTCGTTCAACTGGGTTTCGCTCAGTCAGGTTTTTGTTCTGCTGATATAGACCCATGATCCTGGTTTGTGCATGTGCCTCATTATGGCATTCCTGTGTGGGTGTGTGTGCATTTCTGATGGGTGTCATCATCCATGGCTCCAGTGTGTAGCCAGCATCCCCCACCAGATGTAATATGGGATGTCCCCACTGGCAAATGCCTGGTACAGCTGTGACGAATGCCAGATGTGGGAGTCGTGATAGCTTCCAGGGTTGCCAGCAAACACATTCATGATAATGCCTTGGGCATTGCACATGACCTGTCAGTTGATGGAGTGGAACCCCTTGCGGTGTAGGTATACCCTTTCCTGGTCACCGGGTGGTGCTTTAATGTGGATGTGCATGCAGTTTATGGCACCCAGTACCTCCGGGTATTCTGCTACATGGAGGAAGAGATGCATATTGCTGGTCCTCTCCTCAGAGGTGCTGGGGAAGTAAATGTGATCAGCGGCATGCAGTCGCATAACATCCAGGAACTGGTGGAATATCCTGGATGCAGATGCCTGTGTGAACCCCATGGCATCCCCAGTTGGTCTTTGGAAAGTACCTGTAACTAGTATTCTTAAGGCTACACATACCTTGGTTTCCACTGGGATGGGTTCCCCTCTGTTGGTTTTGGGTCTGAGGTGAGGCTGGCACAGCTCAACAAGTTGTTGAGGTATGTCCCTGTTGCTCTGTAGTGCTCCACTATCTCCAGATCATGTAGCCCCTGGTAAGTTACCCTGGGTCTGAACACTCTTCTCCTCCTACTCGGTCTGACTTGGTTGTCAGCATTGTCTTCCTAACCACTCTCAGTCTCTAGCACATATTGATAAATCAGAGCAACAGCAGCCCCTAACATGTCTTGTTAGTTTTGTCAGTTTACAATTTCCCTGAATGTGTACACCACTGGTGTAGAATTTATGGGAAAACCCAGACTGAAAGGTGTTTGCATAGTTTATAGTAGTGTGCTGGGCTGCTGCCTGTGTAAATGGCTGATTCTGCTACATTCCATCTACCAGCTATATTAGTCCTCCTTGATTGCTTTCCTTCTGCTGTTTCCCCTTGCCATTTCCTCCCCATTTAAGCCCTGATACTCGCAGCACATTTCCAGTCCTCAAATGTAAACAGTTCTGCTATCCCCTGTGTGTTTTTTTTTTTAAGGCCCGGTGCACACTGCCCAAACCTGCTTAGCTAAAGTAAACACTTTTAAGCAGAACTGGCCCTCTCTGGATGCAAACACACTCTGCATTTCATGGAATAAGGAAATACAGCCTCAGACACACCCCTTTCTTAGCTCTGCTTAGCTAAGGGCAAACATGGGCCACTGAGCTCCAATATGCTTACAGCAAGCATGACACACATCCTTTTCATGTTAGCTGCCCTCTAGTCTACATGGTGGTGTTAGAGCACCTACATAGTATAGGTGCAGTCTGACACATAGAAGATATTTGTGATTCAGTATAAATCCCCACATTTACATCCATCACTGCCTTACTCAAGAGTTACTACACTTACACTGAGCCTTTTCCCTTAGCAACTACTATTCCTGGTATTGTTTTCACTCTGCATGCCATTGACTATAATGGCAAAATGCAGATTTCTCTCAAAATTGATTTTCCACTTTTTTTTTAATTTCAACATGATCCCATTTGTGCGCAACTTCCCTATGCTTAAACAGCCAAAATCAGCAAAAAAAAAAAAGTTTTATTTTAAAAATTTAAAACTATTTTTCATGCCAATGGCCATATATTTGGCCATTGGCATATGCCGAATAAATGGAATACATTCTTTATTTGAGGCTATCATGCCTCCATTTTCTTATTTGCAGAAATGTATTTAGCTAGTAACTGAATATATTTCTGCAGGTTACACTATTCCTGCACGAACACCTGCCTGCTTGCTGAATCACTCCTGCATGTCGTACAGGGCTTAATGAATCCCGGGGTTAGTCTTTATTCTATATCATTCAAGGAGTCTTCAATGCCAGAAATCTGGTTTCTCTGTAACTGCAGAGCTTCATTAATTTGCTCCATTTGTTTGGAACAGCTTTTCGTAAAGTCATCTATTTTGGTTTCCAATCTATTTCAAAGAGAATTTTTGAATATTAGTCAGTAATAACTGAAGGTCTGTTTTGAACACAGAGTTTTGAGATGCTGCCTTTGTATAACTCACTGTTCTGCAGGATACAGTGAAGAAATTTTCTCTCACAGATTTTGACAGGAAAACAGTTGAATTATAAGAACATCATTTGATATAATCTTTAAGGACACCAAAGGTTATCATAATTCACTTAACTGAGTTGTTTAGGATTATTTAAAAATGAAATTTCCTGTCAGAAATATATGTAGAAGCAGAGTGGAAGAAAAGTGCTGCTATCCTAGTCTCATCCTGGCCACACCCCTCTTTACTAGATTTCTTGGTGGTTATAATATTATAGTAGATGATTTGAATGTTCCTAATATAGATTTGTTTGGATATACAAAAAGTAATTTTGCTTTTAGCAGCTTGAAAAAGACTATTATAAAACAGGGGTATATACAGATCATGACACAACCCACAAGATGGAATAATATTTTGGATGTTGCATGGATAAACGATGAAAGGAAAACTGCATCCCGAACTTTGTGGTTCAGATCATACATTTATCTTGTAAGAGATAATTAATATTAAAGAAAAAGGCTGTGGATGAAAGTAAAATTAGGAATTCCTTTTAACAAACAGATTTATTCATAATATGAAAAAGTTAAAGAAAAGGAGGTGGGAATAGTTAATGTTAAATAGAAAATATTACACTCTATTTGGAGATGTTTTATTAATTAATGTATTTTCATTTCTGATAAACAAATTTGTCTTAAGTGTGATATATAATGGTAAGGATGCAGGTAACCTGTAAATGGTTAATTTCCCAAACCCATGTTTACACTTATCAAAGGCATCAGAACTTGCCAGAGATTTGGAATGCATGTCTGGGCTTAAAAAGGCCCTTGTG
Organism: Protopterus annectens; assembly: GCF_019279795.1. Lineage (NCBI taxonomy): Eukaryota > Metazoa > Chordata > Ceratodontiformes > Protopteridae > Protopterus > Protopterus annectens. Next base: position 1,811,163,506 of record NC_056731.1, read on the forward strand.
GTCATTAGCCTAGCAAACACCTATGAACATATGAACCTTTAAAAATGTTAGAATCTAGTTGTTTATAGAGGACTAAAAATTCGATGAACTGAAAAAGATAAATAATTATTTGTGTAAAATATTTAAAAGGGCCCATAATTTAAGAAATAAGTTATGATATCTGAAAATGAATGTCAGTCTAAGAAAACAAATAGTACTAAAAGAAAATAAGAACGCAGGTAGGCTGGGTATACGTTAACTGACAAAAATGCTTTGTAGAAGCATGTGAGGAGCTATAATGGTGGTTCTGGTCCCAATATTACCATTATACTGAATGAAGTTCAGATTTCTGATCCAAAACAGTTATCAAACATGCCTGTATAAAAGTTTGCAGATTTATTAAGACTACCAGAAATTGGATGATGATTGTGAGATAAAAGTTATGGATACATCTCCAATCATTTATTGTAAGGAGTTAATTAGGGCAATAAACACTATCAAACCTCATCTCATGCATCATCTAGGCTAAACAGTTTAAATGGGTTTCTTTCTTGAGACAATAAACGAATGTATAACTCCTTGTCTTAGATTTTTAATTCAGAGATCATTGTGCATTATGTACTAAAAATATGGAAGAATTCTGTTATTTCATCCATTCCAAAAGTGATACATTTAACATCACTAGGTAGTTATCATTCTATTAGCTTAACTTGTAGTTTTGTAATATGTTTTAAAAGGGTATTGTGTAATACGATGACCAAGAAGATAGGGCAAGATCTTAATATATATCAACACAGCTCTTGCTGTAGGATGCAATTGCCTATCTAACATGGAGAATTTGTATTATCCAATTTAAGAAGCAATAGATCAGAAACTTTTAGTTTATGTGATGTACCTTGACTGGCAAGGGCATTTGACTCAGTAGCCCATGAAAAGATTTTGAAAGTAATAACCACATTTAATGATAACGGATTTATGGGATAGATGGGAAACAGGTTAGAAGGGAGAAGCTGCAGCATTAGAGTGGTGAATCCCCCATCAAGTAAGAAACCTGTTACTGTTGCTGTCCTCCAGAAGTCAGCTTGGACTTAAGTTGTTTCCAATATTTATGTCAGATTGTCCATTAGAGGAAGGAGCATGGGTCAGCAAGTTTGCAGATGACACCAAGCTGTGCCAGTTGTTAGCAATATGAATGAACAGTCAGTTCTACAGGGATAGCTGAATAAAATCAAGGTATGATCAAGGAAAAACAGCAGGCACATTAATGTCAAGGCAACTAAGATTCTTCATTTTGGAATTAGCAATCATACACATCCATAAGCAATAGGTGGTACTCTAATCCCTACAAATACATTTGAAATAGTTAGGGATCTCAAAACTTTTTCTTGACAGGCACTTGTGCTTTGATTCCAATTTATAGTTAGTTTAAATGAAAACTTAGGCTACTGTAAAGGATCTGTAGAAAAACTCTCACTCTACCAAAAGAACCCTTCGGCCCGGACTCCAGAAAGGAAGTCTATACAACAAAACAACTGAGAATCAGTTAAAACCACAGGATTTATCCACCTTAATATTCAGCTGAACAGCACTTTTAAGCACAAAAAGTTTAAATTCAGTGTGCTTTTCATCCCAAACCAACTTAAGGCAGGACTTCATCAGAAAGAATAAGAGCAATTTTGAAGACATTCTTAAGTACTAAAGCTTTGCTTACATCATAATTATGATGAAAAGCACATTGATTTTGAACTTTTTGTGTTTAAAATTGCTGTGCAAGTGAATATTAATGTGAATAAATCAAGTAGTTTTAGCTGATTCTCTTTGTGGTACAGACTTCCTTTCTGAAGTTGAGGCCTAAGGGTTCCTTTGGTGGAGTGCAAGTTTTTTCTAGAGATTGTCTGCCTTCATTTCTCCTGCCTTTTTGGTCTACTTTAAAGGATACTATTCACAGTATTTCAAGTAGGGATGCTGACCAGTCTGCTGCCATTATATAAGGCCGTGCATTTCAGAACTTTAAGAGGTGACTGTGTACAATACTTGAATGACTGCAACAGTGAAAGCTGCATTTAATCATACTCAGAAAAGAAATATTGAGAAATTAGTTGAAGTGCCCAAAACATATAAAAAAAAAACAAATAAAATAGCTTCTGTACAAGAGCTGGATAACTGTGGAATGTTGTTCCATTAAGAATAAGAAGGGTGGATAGTTTGCAGCTATTTAAGAAGGCATCAGATGAACTGATTGGGAAGAAGGTTTATGACCCCAGTTTAATAGGAGGCAAACTCTTAAAAGACAAGGTAAACTATTGAAAGGACATTACTGTTGACAACTTTCAAAAAGAACTCAAAGCATGTAATTTAAATGTCTTGAAATGACTCCCATTACCAAAAGCAGTTGCGTACTTCAATACAAAATTTCTGGCTATCCTTAACCACTAAGCTCATACCGGTACCATCCATGTAAAAGCCATGGTTGCACCGTGGCTTTTTAAGGAAACAAAAGCCAAAAATAAACTAAGAAACAACACCTGGGCCAAGTGGCATGTTACCAAAGCCCCTATGGACCAAGTAAGATACCGGCAGCTAAGGAACCAGACCAAAACATCTGTCATTCTAGACAAAAAAAATCACTACACCCTCCTACAACAAAAATATCAGCTAAACCCTCAAAAGTTCTGGGCTGTTATTAACAATCTTCTCCACACAGGCCATTCCACCACTCCTACCCCATCAGCTGCCCTTGATAAACCCCCTGTTGAAATTGCAAACAGCTTCAACTCCTTCTTTACTGAAACTATCTAGTCTCTAGCTACCCATCTCACCCCATCACACACAAACACCAGCTCTGGCACATCTAGCCCTGATCCACCCTGCACCCAACCCACCTTTACCTTTCAAACAGTACCTACCAACCTGATCCGGACCTTACTCAAAAAGTTAAAACCTACTACACTAGCTATTGACCACCTCCCAGCTGAATATCTTCAAAATGCAGCTGATGCCATAGCACTTCCCATTTCTATTCGGATCAACAGATCCATCTCAGAAGGATCCATCCCAGCAATATGGAAAATATCACGTTATACCTCTCTATAAAGGAGGAAGTTCCATAGAATTATCTAACTTTAGACCTATAGCCATTCTTTCACCACTAGCTAAAATCATGGAAAGATGCATACACAAACAAATCATGCACTTTCTTATTCAAAACAGAAAGCTCGTCTCAGCACGGCTTTAGGCTATTCCATAGTACCACCACGGCTCTTCTGTCTTTCTCTAATGTCATCAATCTTCATCGTAACAACAACAAACTATCTTCAGCACTCTTCCTAGATCTCTCAAAAGCTTTCGATATGGTCAACCATCAGCTACTGCTCAGTACCCTACAAACCATCAGTTTAGACCAACACGCAATACAATGGTTTCACTCCTACCTAAATGGTAGACAGCAGGCTGTCTTATGGCAGAACAAGTTGTCATCCCAACTTCCTCTAACCCTAGGTGTCCCACAAGGGTCCATACTAGATTCCCTTCTTTTCTCTATCTTTATCAGTGATCTGCACACAACATTCCCAGGAGCTACCTGCATCCAATATGCAGATGACTCAATGCTAATATGCTCTGCCTCCTCTCCTACACAACTTCTAACCTTCACCCAGACCACTTTCAGCACAGTAGAAACATGGTCAGCTAATCGCCACCTGCTTCTAAATCCTAACAAAACCAAGCTACTACTTTTCTCCCCTAACTGTAGAATTCATCCTCCTTCCTTTAAAATAAATGACACCATTATCTCCCCTGATGACCATACAAAGTTTCTAGGCATAATAATAGACAACAACCTTAAATTTGATAAACATGTCAATCACACTATTAAGTCCGTCAACAAAAAACTTGGCTCCCTGTACAGAGCCAAACCTTTCCTCACCCCCCCTAGTTAGGGTAGCTATTGCAAGATCACACCTCCTCTCTACCCTTATGTATGCCTCCCCTGTACTCACCAACCTATCCAAAACCAGTCTCAACAAATTATCAGGATGTTACAATCATATAGCCAGATTCACTACAGGCATTGCTTTTAGGACCCACCATTGCCAGAACCTCAAATCACTGGGATGGCTAAAGTATCCTATCCTTCTACAGTTCAACCAGCTTATAGTAGCGCACAAAATACTCCATCAACCTGATAACACCCCTGCCCTCAAAAATATTCTCACCCCTCATAGTGCCCCCAGGCCATTACATTCAGCTGATAAACTAATGATACTGACTCGAAAATCCAACAACTCTGCAGGCGATGCTATATTTGCCAACTCAGCCGGTAAAATCTGGAATCTACTCCCTACTACTGTTACCAAGGAAACCTCACTACCCCTATTTAAAAGAGAACTCAAAAATGCCTTGCATCTCATTGGCTGTGCTCTTGTTCTAATACATGTCTTGCTACCCAACCTACTGTTTAGCCAAGTATCTATGCCTCATAGCATTTGAATGTCTAATCATTGTGAATTATGAAATCTGACTGTATTCTATGTTCACATTTTCTGATATGTCTCTGCCAATCAGATGTAAGTCTGCACATTGTGTATATTGATATCAGCCTGTATTCTTTGTCTATATTTTTCTAAACATGTCTGCCTAAGTTTAACACTCAGTGATGTATGTACTGTCTCTTTTTTGGTATGTGGGGCTTTTCTGCCCGGGTGTCCGCTGAAAATGGATATATATCCAGTCGGACTATCCCAGTCAACAAATGTAAAATAAATAAAATAAAATAAATAGTGAGGTTTGGAGTTTGAACAGCAAACACAATAAAATATTGAAAATATTGAAATAGAAATATTCTGACAGGTATGGTTAAACTTCAAGTGGTATATTGTTGGAATTGCTAAAGGGATGCCTAATGTGACTTTCCCCACCTAAGTTACATACTAAATGTACTGCATGTCATCTATGAAAAAAGTGCATTGACATATCCTGTTGCAGCAAAATTTTATTAATGGTGTTTTCAGTTGTGAGCTTTCACAGTATAAGAAAGGTAGATAAAAGTAACGTCAAAGCTGGCAACCTCTCAGTTTGCACTGAAATAAACCCTAATGTATTCTCTTCAATGGAGCTCAGGAAGTTTGCAATGTAACTTCCAGTAAGCTTTTTGACATAATCAAATTATGTCCTCACATTTCAAACAAATATTGATATCTCTGGAACCATAGAGGGTATGAAAGAAGTATAAACGGAAAACTCTTCAGCACAAACTAATTTTATAGTAGTAGTATTATTCTTTAGTTTCTATGTCTTAAACCAAGTTTTATAAACCACAGTAAACACAACTATTACATTGGTAATATTTTGTAAACAACTTACATTATCTCAGCAACCACTCAAGTTACACACACACATACTACCAACAGCATTTTATTTACCTAGCTGCGAGCTTTCATATAAGGCTAAGAATTTATGCCTGTGTTACTTGGTTGCTGAGATATTTAGAAAAATGTGAACATTATATGTATATAAATTAATATAATAAAAACAGCAGTTATCTATTTATCTGCAGTAGACAGAAGTCGAATATTAATGTAGCTGAGTTTGCCATTGTGCAAGCTTTAAGATGAAATATTTTAAAACATTGTACAAAGCATGGTTTTGGAATTATTGATACAAATATGAGCAAGCAATATTTGACACGTAGCGGAATCCATTAACTGCATATACACCTGGAGACGTCACTCGGATGTAATGAGTTAAAGCTGCTGAAACTGATAATACTCATATAATGCGAAGGTGAAATATGTATCATTTTCTTTATTTATGAAATTAGCCTGTGCATAAAAGGACAGTAAATCTTGTAGAGTGCCACATACTTAGTATTTGTTTATGTGAAGTTAAGAGAACTATACAATACAAGGGCGATAAAAATAGTGCATTGGGAAATTGTGCTAAGTAATATTAATGAAAAAAAGGCTTTATGTGAAAGCAGTTGCAATAGGTGGTACCTGTGAATTCCTTGAAAAGCTGAATAAACTAAAGAGTGTTTTCTGAATGGTTCTGAAACATGTTTTTCAAAGTTGCTATCAGAACTGATTTGTGAATAAGGCTATAAGTAGTTGAGAATTATATTCTATAAAGAACGCCGAGAGAGAACTGTATAGTTACAATCCAGATCTTGTCTGTTGTGATATTTTGAACAAGCTGAGGTGCTACTCAAAGTAAAGGAGAGTGTTCTGTTCGAAATCAGTTGTGTGCACACCAGTTATCATTTGTTATCAAACACAGTTGCAGGTGCTGCAGAAGTAAACCATGTAGCTTTGGAAATAGATTACTGCTATGGAACAGACATGAGTTACAAGAAAGAAAACTGCATGAAAACCTGCTGCATTTTCATAATTTAAAAAACTACTTGTGATATGGCACTTCCAGGATGAAAGCCTGGTAAAATTTGTTGTGAAGTTACAAACTACTTGTACTAGAAATAAATGAAAAGGGTAATAAAAATGTGATTGTGCTGAAAACAAAGCATTTATCATAAAAGGTAAAGATGCGAGGTTCGGCATAGGTGCAGTAGCATGGGTTTCCAAAACAAAGTAATACTGACCTCTTAAGTCTGACTAGAAACAGAAATGATGCATAATAAAATCAGTCTGATATCTTTAAAAGAGAAGGTCAAGAAAGCACAATAGGTTGCAGAAGTCTGTGTCTAAGCAACTGAGAATTACAAAAGTCGCAACCAAATGGGGCTGCTGCTAAACACAGACACAAGACTGTGGAATTAGAGGAAATGCTTTCTGAAAATGAGATGAAACAGGCTACAGTAAATATGGGCTAACAGAAACTGAAAGGGTTTTGCAAGCTTTTCATGAAAGTCAGAAAAGATTAGTGGCTGACTGAACAAATAAAATGCTGCCAGAGCAAACTAGACCATAAAACTGATGTTCTGAATGTTTTGAACACGTGGAAGCAGTGAAGAAGAAAGTGCAGCTGTGCAAGTTGAACTTTCCATAACAGTAGATGTGTGAATGATCACTACTACAGAGGCCTTAGCTATGTGGGTTATAATGGCCATCCAGCTTCCCAAGCTTCTGGGCACCTTCTACATATCTGAACTGTCAGGCAACTAAAGCGGAACTGACTAAATGACAAGCTTTGGTGTTTAGCCCTTCAGACCTTTCCTGCCAGCAGAAGGTGGGAGGCTGAGATATGAAAAGATAATGTTAGGGACAACAAAAAATAAATGACTACACCCTGGCATAAAAAACTACCAAAAAATATGAGAGAGTGAGGGAGCACTTACTGCAGCAGTGATCATTTGAAAATCTGCTGCTATGGCAAGGATATATTACACAATTGTACTATGTTCTTCATACTGGTCACTGCTGCAGTATATCAGTAGATTATCATGGCTAACTATATTTGGAAGGTGGAAGAAGAAGAGTCCAGGAACTCCTGAAGAATAGTCCTAGCAAACTATGATATGGACCTAGAGAAGGAATCCAGCTTATAGTGCTTTGTAAAAGTATATACAGAGAACCAAGTAACAGCTTATAGAGTACTTCTAGAATCCAACCATTTCCAAAAGCCATAGCTTTTATTGGAAAGGCTCACCCAGACTCTGCTAGACTTTGCTGTGAGGGAAAGGTTGGTTTGCTTTTTATTTGTTATATTTTGTATTGGTTTATTGCCTTTTTATATTTTGAGTGCTGTAATTTGTTTTCTTTACCTTGTGTTTTGCTTGTGTTCTGCTTTTAACTGCATATTAAAACTTCAAAAGACACCACAGCTCTGTCTCTTGTGAGTCAGGCAGAAATCACCCCCCCCACCCTGTCACTGTCACTGTCACGTTCTTAAATACCACTGTCTTTTTAGTTGCCTGCCTGTTATGTTAATTTGACCATATATCTCATTTCCTCTCTGCTTTCACTGGCTTGTGTGAGTAAGCACAAAATGATCATTTTGTGAAATCACTCCTCTTCAACTATTTAAATCTATTGGCCATTCTACTGTATTCCATAGTAAAAAAGTGATCACCACCTTTCATTCTATCTTGCTGTTTTAAAAATAGTGACTCTCCACTAAAACTTAACTTTTTAGACAGGTAAAACTCAAGTTACCTAATTTCACATTTAACTTCTCTAATGCACACTGCAGTGTTTAGGATAAACCATTTTTTTCGTCTTACCTTTAAGCATCCCTGTGACTAGCACTTGCTCTAATACCTGCTGGAAAGCACTAGGAAGCCTTAAACTGATACAAGCACTCAACTCTCCTTATTAATAAGGAGAAATTAATCATAGGCACTAAACAGTCTATAATTAAGCTACGGTGGTACAGTGGTAGCATTGTTGCCTCACAGCAAGAGGTTCTCCTGTTTGATTCTCGGCTGGAGTGCTTTCTGTGTGGAGTCTGCATGTCCTCCCCGTGGTCGATTGGCCTTCGAAAGACATGCGTAAATGGTTGTGCTTTCGCTGAAGGTTGGGCGTCAGGCTGGCAACTCAGCACCATAAAAATCTACTGCCAATCATTAGCAGACCGGAGTTCCGCTGTGTTGACCCCTAATCGGGAAAAGCCGAAAAGACAAACAACAGCAACAACAACTAAACAGCCTATAATTGCAAAGTACCTTGCTGAGGTAAGGGAAAACAGCTCCTGTACTTTTCAAAAAAAAAAGTGCCAAACCAGGCATGTCCAAGGGTCAACTTCCGTTGAGTACTCCTGTCCGGGTTCCAGCGTGTAGATCGCGAGATGAATGCCCGAGAGCTACAACGCCAAAACTAGAAGGCCGCAGCACTGCTAGACCACACAGCGGTGCGGCCGAAAGGGAGATACGCCATTGGAACCCATGTTGGTGGGATAACAAACAAATGGAGACAACCCCTAAAGCAGCAACGCGGGCTGCAAACTGACAGTGTAAAACACATGCAAAGCCAACAACACGTAAAGCCAAAAGATCGTAAATCACAGTATCATACCTAACCGCTCCAAATGATCACACAAAGCACAACAATACAGTAAACACGAAAATAAAAGCAACATACCTGTAGACCTCTTCAACTCCTCCCAAACCCGCACACAAAACACTCCCCTGAAGCAAGTAGTACAATCCATAGTAGCTGCAGCTGCAGCAGAGCATATGTACATGCACATCTTCCAGACAGCAAGTCCCTGCCAATACAGTCTACTTTTATATAACAGCACAGACAGCCTTGAGCTGTGCAGAATATGTGTAGCCTAAATAACACACATATGTGGACATCCAGCAGTGTACTGGAACAGACAGATGAGTTTCAGACTTCATACCCCCTCAGAAAGTACATGCTATTGCAAGACCTGTTGGTGTAACACCAACCATGCATTTCAAAGCATGATAGACACAGTGTCTCTGTGGGCACCACTGTTGTGAATGGTTCCATTTCATGCCCAACCCATAGTGATGGAGAGGCATGCCTGCAACAGGCAGCAAATATCCTGCCAGATCCCCCATAGTGCAATGGCAGGTGGGAACATGGCAACTCAGGCAAGCACAGGCTACCACGCCAACAGCAGGGAATGAACAGTCTAGTAGGGGAACACTGTCACGCAGGGATAGCAACCCTCCACCTAGTCCACAGCAGCATGTGTGTATTGCAGGGACTGACAAACCCATCCATTGTTTGCTGGGGCTGGGGTACACAAGTATGCAGGCCCATGTAGGTAGACAAGGGTGCAACACAGAATAGCCTCCCTATGTAACCTCTGTCACTGAAACTGAGACTAGGCCCCACACCCTGATTGGCCAGCAGCAACAGCTGGGAGGTTAAGGGGACCTGTTCAGTACACATAGAAATTGTGTTGCAAGCAAGCCGTGTAGACGCCTACCAGACTACAAGCACTTGTCAGCCCCATGGCTGTGTGAACTGCACATAGTGAAACCCTAGCAGAACGGGTAGTCAGAGAAAGGTGGAGTACAGACAGCTGCACAGAAAACTGTGGCAGGCAGCGCTACTTCACAGGGTACAACAAAAGGCAGTGTACAGCAACTATTCTAATATCCAATAGTGACTTGTAACAGTGACGTGTCTACATCCTGTTCCCAGCTACACTGGCCATGATGGATACTGAGAGGCCATCAACAAGTAGTGTTACCATGATGGAATGTATGTACCTGTATAGCTCTGGTCAGCTTGGCAACAGATACAGCACAGTGCCCAGCCAATGGGGCAAACCAATGCTGGTAGTGGAGGGATACCTCTACCATTTGGAGTGTAAAGCACCACTTAAACGGTACTGGGCATGTATCGAGCAGAGAGTACAGGCCTGCAGAGGTCATGCCATCACTGTTCGTCAGGATGAGGGGGAAGAGCTGCATATATCACTGCCACACCAGCATGGCCTAGATGCAACGATGGCTCAAGTGGCTACACTGCAAGCAGAACTGCGGCAGAGGGCATTAACCTGCAATGACATGCCAAGCCTGGTAATGCAGAGTGTCCTAGGCACAGCGGATGACAATGTACGACAAGAGATGCCTTGCCATGCCACCCTCCGACATAGCATAACCAGGGTACAGCAGAGGGCATGGGCATCCATGACCACACCTCCAGTAACACTTGCAGATATTGATGCTAGCCAGTATCCACTCCGTAGTGGCTGCTTTATCCTCCGTAGAAGGTCTGATATGGATGGGACTGATTCCTTGGTTGTACTTACAATGTCACAGAATCTGACTGATCTGTGCAGATCTGACATTATTCTTGGGGATGGCACCTTCCCTACATGGGCTGATATATGTCGCCAGCAGTATACATTACATGGATGTATTTGCACCCCCATCTCAATAAGGATTGTCCCCCTGGTGTACTGTCTTATGACAAGGAAGTCAGAGTCTGCATACAACAGTATGTGGGAGATACTGAAGGGTATAGCCGCACAACAGGGATGCACCTTGGCTCCACAGTATATCATGACTGATTTTGAGAAGGCAGTGATCTGTGCCAGCCGTAAGGCATTCCCCAAGAGTATTCTGAAGGGGTGCCTTTTCCATTTCGCACAGATCATTTGGTGACAGATCCAGCATCACCACCTTGTGGCCCTCTATGGCACGGACACTGCTTTCTCAATTGCCATCTGCAAGTTAATTGCGTTGGCATTTTTACCAGGGGAAGATGTTATCCCTGCATTTCTGGACATCGTGGCTACTTTACCAGACTCTGCACAGCCTATTGGTGTATTTCTGGATCATCATTATGTGCAAGGCTAACCACACAAGTATGCATCCTGCTGCTCTGCACAGCAATGACTGACATCTTCCTACCCTTTGAGGTTTTGGAATGTGTGTGATGTCTCTGACATGGACTTCCCATGGAATAATAATCAGGTAGAGGCATGGCATCGTCGGCTGAAGGTGTTACTGGGACGCCCTACTGTGCAGCTATCCAACCTTCTGCAGCAGGAACAGAATATGACAGATACCCGAAGAGAGTCTCTTTTGAGGGGGATGCCTGTGACACCACGTAAGAAGGCTAGTGTTGTAAGGGAGCATCGTCTAAAGCACATCTTGCAACATAAGTGTGACTACAGTGATGTGCAGGATTTTCTCCGTGCTGTGCCACATTTCTATAAGTTGTGATTATATCTGGGTTTAGTATGCACCAAGCACTGCACACATCACTTTACATATTGTGTTAATAAAGGCTTTGCCCACAGCACACAGGTTTCACACTACCACTTTCATGCCCACTTGGCATCCTTTGCCAGGCACATGTTCCACTGACAGTTGCATATGGTGGTTTCTAGGGGGCTGTAGAGTGTATCATTAAGGGGTTTGTGTCTCCCACCTGTGGTTAGGGTGCAGGGGTTCCTCTATTCCCACAGGGAATTGTCTGCAGGCATTTGTCACTGCAGCTAAACTGCCAAACTGCCATGTGTCCACATCCAGCTGTCTCACAGGGTGGTGTTGCACTGCCTAGGTGCCTGAACCCCTCCTGTCCACCTGGTGAATCTGGGCATACTGGGCAATGCATCAATTGCCTCATGTACACAGAAAAGCCTCTCCTCCTTCCACCCAACACTACAGCCTGCAAGAGATTCACTTACATAGCCACACTGGAAGCAAAGCTCTCTCCACCCAAGACTGTGCTAGACAGTCAAGAGGAGAGGGTTAACACCCGGACTACTCCTCAAGCAACACATAGCCCTTCTAAACTCACACCACTAACACCCACACATAGCAACACTAAATCCACATATGCAGAGGCCCTTAATTGTAACCTGCCCAAGCAACAAGGACCTCCGAAGCTGAAATGCAAACAAACGCCAATCACAACCAAAGTGTCACATAGCTCACAACACCAGTGTGTCACCCAGCAACAGCCCCTAAGGCAAGACAATGTACCTAACACTTTAGTCATAGGTGACTTTATAGTCAGGCACACTGATGTCCCACTCACCAGGCTGAACAAGAAGAAAATTACAGTGAGCTGCCTATCGGGTGCCAGGCTCCGCCACATAACTCATGCACTCAAGTCACTCCACAACAAGTACAAATATGATTCTGTCATTGTCCATGTTGGAGTGAATGACCTGAGATGTACCTCCCTGGGCTACATAAAAAGTGACATGGAAGAGCTCTCAGATCATGTGGCCCAGGCAGGTATGACCCTAGCCCTGAGTAGCATCCTGCCTTCACCCAGAATGATACCACAATATAAGGACAAAATGATTGACTTCAACAATTGGCAAAACTTCTGGTGTCATTCAAAAAGGATCCAGTATCCCCTGCCTGGGATGACATGATCGACAGACCATGATGCTTTGCCAGAGATGGTCTGCACCTGTTACCCTGGGATTCAGGTTACTGGCTAAGGCTCTTGCCACCCCTATAGTGCCTTTTTTAGGCAAATTTCAAAGGAAAAAACTCCCACTGTAACAGGTACAAGCATGCAAAATCTGAAGGTAATGCTACTCAATGCTAGAAGTCTAAACCTCAAATTGCACTCTCTCAAGGCACTCCTAAAAATGGAGAACATCAATATCACTGCAGTAACTGAGACCTGGTTCAAGGCTCCAGAGAGCACCTCTGCAATACTAGACTACAACTCTTACCACACTTTTCGGCCACCAAACCAGGATCGAAATGCTAAAGGTGGAAGAGTGTCCATATTCACCAAGGATATTCACACCACCAGGATAGTTGCCCAACAATGCATCTGCAATTCTCAAGGTGCAACTAACACTAGGTAAGACTGCAATCCAAATTATAGCTTGCTACAGATCCCCCACCATGCCCCAAGATTCTCACTACACCTTTCTAAACATACTGGAAAATATTAATATACAACCAAACACCCTAATACTGGGTGATTTAAACTATCCTGCCATTAACTGGGAAAACTACACATGTACCAACACCTTTGCCTAACAGGGTTCTTGGAATTCATAAATTCCAATGCCCTGGATCAACTAATCCATAGTCCCACCAGGGGTTCCAATATCCTAGACCTGGCCATTACCAACATGGGAAATTGATGCTCCACACCTATGGTCACCCACTCGTTGGTCAGGTCATACCATAAGCTAATCACCCTTAACATCCACATCCCACCCCCCAACCCCCACCCCCGCAGTAAGGAAACCTCCATTAAAACTTCTCCAAAGCCAACTTCACGCTACTCAAGTCAGAAGTTACAAACTTCATGACACCCGTGCAGATGGGAACTGAAAGTTCGACTGCTGAGTCCTACACTAAGGCACTGTACAAGCACATCCACTTATGCATGAATCGTGCCATTCCCAAATAGAACCAAGATGCTCTCCTCCAAAAAAAGGAAGCCAATCTGGTGGTCCCCTGCCATAAACAAACTTTACAACGAAAGGAAGAAACTGTTGCAGAAAAGAGGGAAATCCCAGGATGCAAAAAACTCCCTTACCAGCCTCAGCAAGAAGCTGAGATCCCTTATAAAATCCTCCAAAGCTAGTTACGAAAAAACAAATTGCCAAAGATTCCAAAGACAACCACAAGGCATTCTATAACTATGCCAAGAATCTAAATGGCAATGCTCAGATCTGCTCTGAGCTACAACAGAATCACATTAAATATACTGATCCCAAGGATATTGCCAATATTCTGGCTGATCGATTCAGTGCCAACTTCACCCCCCTCTCACCACCTAAATGGCCCGTCTAAATACCGGACGATTGCCAAATTCCAGTAATAACAGCCACACAGGTAAAAAACGCACTCTCCAAAGCTAAGAATACAGCATCCATGGGACCAGATGACATCCCGGGCTGTGTATTACATGAACTTCAAAATGAACTGGCACCTTACCTAAGTGTCATGTTTAATCATGCCCTCACCTCAGGTTTCATGCCACTTAGTGGCACACAGCTACATTTATCCCACTCCACAAGAGGGGATCCACCTTGGATCCCGGGAACTACTGCCCCATCAGTCTGGTGAGCCTGATCTGCAAGGCCATGGAACTTATTATCATGGAACTTATAAACAAAGACATTGGCAACCTTAAAACACTGGACTCCACCCAGTTTGGGTTCATGAAGGGCTGATCTTGTCTCTTGAACCTGATTGACTTCTTCAAATCAGTCTCCAGAGCTGTGGATGGGGGTAAGGCAGTCCACACAGCCCATCTGGACCTCGCCAAGGCCTTTGATACCATCCCCCACTCTGGAATCATAGATAAACTTACTAAGCTGGGCATTAATCCCTACGTCACTCGATGGGTTCCAACTGGCTTACTGACATAACCCACACTGTAAAAGTAGCTGACTCCAAATCCTGCTCCAGACAAGTGATAAGTGGAGTACCTCAGGGTTCAGTCCTGGGACCTCTCTTGTTTGGCATCTACTTCTCTGAAGTACAGGCCAACACTAAGGGACTCTGGCTAACAAAGTTCGCAAATGACTGCAAACTGGGAGCCATTATTAAATCCCCAAATTATGTGAATACTCTACAAAAGGGCCTTACAGAAACAGATGCTTGGTGCCAGAGCCATGGGCTCAAGCTCAATGCCAAGAAATGTATAGTTATCCCCTTTTGAAAAAACATGTACCCATGAACTACAACATAGGTGGCAGTACACTAAACACCGAAAGTATGATAAGAGACTTAGGGACACAGGTGGACAGTGGTCTCACCTTCAATAACCACATCACCACAACAGTCAGGAAATCCTTCTATGTGGCACACCTCATCACTAAGGGCTTTTCATCCAGAAAAAAGGAGGTCATTGTCCCACTGTACTCATCCCTCATTAGACCCATTATAGAGTACAACACCCCATTTGGTATGTACCTCTCAAGACATCTGCAACAACTGGAAAGGCCGCAAAATACCTCACTAAAAGAATCACAGGCCTAAAGCAGATGCCCTGTGCTGACCGCCTTAAAAACTCCAGCTATACTCAGAGGCCCTTAATTGTAACCTGCCCAAGCAACAAGGACCTCCGAAGCTGAAATGCAAACAAACGCCAATCACAACCAAAGTGTCACATAGCTCACAACACCAGTGTGTCACCCAGCAACAGCGCCTAAGGCAAGACAATGTACCTAACACTTTAGTCATAGGTGACTTTATAGTCAGGCACACTGATGTCCCACTCACCAGGCTGAACAAGAAGAAAATTACAGTGAGCTGCTTATCGGGTGCCAGGCTCCGCCACATAACTCATGCACTCAAGTCACTCCACAACAAGTACAAATACGATTCTGTCATTGTCCATGTTGGAGTGAATGACCTGAGATGTACCTCCCTGGGCTACATAAAAAGTGACATGGAAGAGCTCTCAGATCATGTGGCCCAGGCAGGTATGACCCTAGCCCTGAGTAGCATCCTGCCTTCACCCAGAATGATACCACAATATAAGGACAAAATGATTGACTTCAACAATTGGCAAACCTTCTGCTGTCATTCAAAAAGGATCCAGTATCCCCTGCCTGGGATGACATTATCGACAGACCATGATGCTTTGCCAGAGATGGTCTGCACCTGTTACCCTGGGATTCAGGTTACTGGCTAAGGCTCTTGCCACCCCTATAGTGCCTTTTAGGCAAATTTCAAAGGAAAAACTCCCACTGTAACAGGTACAAGCATGCAAAAATCTGAAGGTAATGCTACTCAATGCTAGAAGTCTAAACCTCAAATTGTACTCTCGAGGCACTCCTAAAAATGGAGAACATCAATATCACTGCAGTAACTGAGACCTGGTTCAAGGCTCCAGAGAGCACCTCTGCAATACCAGACTACAACTCTTACCACACTTTTCGGCCACCAAACCAGGATCGAAATACTAAAGGTGGAGGAGTGTCCATATTCACCAAGGATATTCACACCACCAGGATAGTTGCCCAACAATGCATCTGAAATTCTCCAGGTGCAACTAACACTAGGTAAGACTGCAATCCAAATTATAGCTTGCAACAGATCCCCCACCATGCCCCAAGATTCTCAATACACCTTTCTAAACATACTGGAAAATATTAATATACAACCAAACACCCTAATACTGGGTGATTTAAACTATCCTGCCATTAACTGGGAAAACTACTCATGTACCAACACCTTTGCCTAACAGGGTTCTTGGAATTCATAAATTCCAATGCCCTGGATCAACTAATCCATAGTCCCACCAGGGGTTCCAATATCCTAGACCTGGCCATTACCAACATGGGAAATTGATGCTCCACACCTATGGTCACCCACCTGGTCAGGTCATACCATAAGCTAATCACCCTTAGCATCCACATCCCACCTCCCCACCCCCGCAGTAAGGAAACCTCCATTAAAACTTCTCCAAAGCCAACTTCACGCTTACTCAAGTCAGAAGTTACAAACTTCATGACACCTGCAGATGGGAACTGAAAGTTCGGGACTGCTGAGTCCTACACTAAGGCACTGTACAAGCACATCCACTTATGCATGAATCGTGCCATTCCCAAATAGAACCAAGATGCTCTCCTCCAAAAAAAGGAAGCCAATCTGGTGGTCCCCTGCCATAAACAAACTTTACAACGAAAGGAAGAAACTGTTGCAGAAAAGAGGGAAATCCCAGGATGCAAAAAACTCCCTTACCAGCCTCAGCAAGAAGCTGAGATCCCTTATAAAATCCTCCAAAGCTAGTTACGAAAAAACAAATTGCCAAAGATTCCAAAGACAACCACAAGGCATTCTATAACTATGCCAAGAATCTAAATGGCAATGCTCAGATCTGCTCTGAGCTACAACAGAATCACATTAAATATACTGATCCCAAGGATATTGCCAATATTCTGGCTGATCGATTCAGTGCCAACTTCACCCCCCTCTCACCACCTAAATGGCCCGTCTAAATACCGGACGATTGCCAAATTCCAGTAATAACAGCCACACAGGTAAAAACGACTCTCCAAAGCTAAGAATACAGCATCCATGGGACCAGATGACATCCCGGGCTGTGTATTACATGAACTTCAAAATGAACTGGCACCTTACCTAAGTGTCATGTTTAATCATGCCCTCACCTCAGGTTTCATGCCACTTAGTGGCACACAGCTACATTTATCCCACTCCACAAGAGAGGATCCACCTTGGATCTCGGAAACTACTGCCCCATCAGTCTGTTGAGCCTGATCTGCAAGGCCATGGAACTTATTATCATGGAACTTATAAACAAAGACATTGGCAACCTTAAAACACTGGACTCCACCCAGTTTGGGTTCATGAAGGGCTGATCTTGTCTCTTGAACCTGATTGACTTCTTCAAATCAGTCTCCAGAGCTGTGGATGGGGGTAAGGCAGTCCACACAGCCCATCTGGACCTCACCAAGGCCTTTGATACCATCCCCCACTCTGGAATCATAGATAAACTTACTAAGCTGGGCATTAATCCCTACATCACTCGATGGGTTGCCAACTGGCTTACTGACATAACCCACACTGTAAAAGTAGCTGACTCCAAATCCTGCTCCAGACAAGTGATAAGTGGAGTACCTCAGGGTTCAGTCCTGGGACCTCTCTTGTTTGGCATCTACTTCTCTGAAGTACAGGCCAACACTAAGGGACTCTGGCTAACAAAGTTCGCAAATGACTGCAAACTGGGAGCCATTATTAAATCCCCAAATTATGTGAATACTCTACAAAAGGGCCTTACAGAAACAGATGCTTGGTGCCAGAGCCATGGGCTCAAGCTCAATGCCAAGAAATGTATAGTTATCCCCTTTTGAAAAACATGTACCCATGAACTACAACATAGGTGGCAGTACACTAAACACCGAAAGTATGATAAGAGACTTAGGGACACAGGTGGACAGTGGTCTCACCTTCAATAACCACATCACCACAACAGTCAGGAAATCCTTCTATGTGGCACACCTCATCACTAAGGGCTTTTCATCCAGAAAAAAGGAGGTCATTGTCCCACTGTACTCATCCCTCATTAGACCCATTATAGAATACAACACCCCATTTGGTATGTACCTCTCAAGACATCTGCAACAACTGGAAAGGCCGCAAAAATACCTCACTAAAAGAATCACAGGCCTAAAGCAGATGCCCTATGCTGACCGCCTTAAAAAACTCCAGCTATATGCTGTCGCATATTGTCTACTCCAAGGTGATTTCTGATTAACATACAAGGCCATGTCAAACCCAGAGCTGTTGGACATGCTACACTTAAAGGAATCCCAATCCCTCAGAGCCACATGCTCCAGGGATCTAAACCTTGTCATCACAATAAACAAAACATGATGGAGGATAGGTTCCTGACCCAGATACTCCCCAGACTCTGGAATAGACTGCCCATACATGTCAAGCAGAGCACCTCTTTGGCCCTCTTCAAAAGAAACCTTGATGACTGGATGGGAGTAAGGAAATTCACCCCAGGGATCATGTCAGTCACCCTGCTAGACAGGGGTCCAGGGAAGTAAATAGTGTGGAAAGAAATAGCCAGGGAATTGTTATGGCTAGGCTTGTATAGGCCCTAGGGCCAATAGCCTTGTACCAACATATGAACCTATGATCCTATGAAGCCAAGGTCCTGGCAAAGTGGGCCTTGACACTGCCTAGAATATATTTGTTATGGTGAGTATAACAAAAGGTAATAAGACAATCACTTCAGAATAGTCTATTTTGATATTGGTTGTTCCTTTTTCTTACCTTCACAAGAATTAAACATTTGACCCAAAGACCTGAAAGATTTAGTTCTGTCAACATAGTATCTCAGTTGACTGTGGACATTCAAGGTATAGAGAATCCTTTATCCCTCATTTTTAGGTTCAGGAAAGAAACAGAGATGAATACTTTGGCTTAAGGCAAAGTCACATACCACTTCAGTTATAAAAGGATTAACGCTCAAAGAAAGCGAGTTCCTGTGGAGAATGAGGTAGGGCTGACTCACCATAAGAACTTGCAACTCAGATGCCCTTCTTGTAGATGTCAGAGCAATCAGTAAAACTTTTTCTATGTTAAAAAAACTCAAGTCAGACAGATTAGCTGGTTCAAATGGAGCAAGTGTTAGCTTCTTTAACACAAAAGTAAGATCCCAAGGAAGGGCCACTAGTTTTCCAGAAGGCCTCTTATGCAAAACCACTTTCAAGAATATTTTGACATGAGACTGCACTGAAAGAGGAGGATCCATGGGCAGACATGCTGAAATGGCTGATAAATGAAGCTTGATAGAGGAATAAGAAAGGCCATAGGATAGTAACTCACACAAATATTTTAAAGCAAGAGAACAACTAGCCCTGGATAGGTGTTGTTTATATTCTTGGTACCAACTAGAAAACCTTTTCCATTTGCTAATATATAATTTTCTAGTAGTAGGCTTTTTTCCTTCCATTAGTATCTGCTGCACATCCTCAGAAAACATGTGCCTTAAAGGAATTAAGACCATATCATCCAGACAGTCAGTTGAAGATGATTGATGCCTGGGTGTATCAAACACCCTTGGTCTTGTGTGAGTTGATCCAGTCTGTGAGGAGGCTTATGGTGATTGCTCCTGGCAATTTCCAAAAGAAAGAAGAACAATGGTGGCCTGGACCAGAAGGGAGAAAATGCAATGATCATGGAGCATTCCTTCTGAATCTTCAAAAGTACCCTGCATATTAGTGGAAAGGGTGGAATTCCATACAGGAACATTCCTGTCCAAAGAAAAGAAAATATATCTTCCTAGGATTCAATAAACTCCATTTAGGCTTTACACAAAGCCTACATGGTGTTTACATGTATGCAAGATGGTGCATGGTGAGCAGCAGTGCACAATGCATATTCATGCTGCACACCATGTCTAAGTGTGGTTTTGTGACTGGCAACAGTGTTGTGAGCCAGGAGACCATGTCAGGGAACATGGATAGCACACCTGTTGAATCCAGAGTACTGACCTTCTGTGGTTTTGCTTCTCTGACCCAAATATAGCTATCTCCCTTACCCAACAGTCCTCTCTTACTGGATTAAAAAAAATGTGCACCTGTCCTATAAAAAAAAAAAAATCATCCCATACATAGTTCTGCATTTCACACATCCTCTTGACACACTTGATTCAGTCCAGTTGGCTATACACATGATTACGTTGTTGTCACCCCTGTCTCTGAAGGTGACAGCCCAAATTCAGCTAATATTCTGCACATGTAATCAGTTTTTACTCTTGAGGAAATGGACAGCTATGGTTCCTTCCTATTTATCTCCCACACATTCCTGTATGGCTTTCTCTTTGTTCTTCCCCCTGCTTGCTCCCCATTTCACCACTATCTAATCTACCCCATTTTAACACCTATAATCTGGTCAAAAATAGAACTACACAAAACACACATAAGTAGCAGGAAAAAGCAATGGATCTGTTCATTTTTTGGCCTCTATTTTTGCACAGAGTTTGGCATTTCACAACAATGCTAAGCAACAATGAGCAGTGGTGCAATGCTGTGGTTACCATTGTGCAATGCTGCTGCACTATGCCGATACACAGCAACATATGTACTGTAAAGAATTCATGTCATTGCATTATCTCTGTTTATTTAAAAGTACAAAATACACCTGGATTTGTTTTAAAAAGAAAGTTGTCAATGCACTTGCACCTGCTGTCACAGAGTCAGTTAAGCAGCAGGTAAGTTTCACAGATTCAGTATTAACTCTCAGCTTTGAGCAATGTGGCTCGCATTTGTGCACTGCTTAATTGCATGCAAACAGGGAAAGTACTGGAAATGTGTTTCTTGCATGGACAAACACTTTGCCAACAGTAGCGCAACCCCCCTGCTCTCAGTGCTATGGAAAACTAAATATTATTATGTATTACTGCTAGTTACTGTGATCTCCTGTGAATGACATGAAATTACATCTGGAAACATAACAAACTGAAGGCCCTATCTAATAATATGTCACATATGTGCACCACAGCCAAGTATTGTCTCCCCCCAATCACTGCAAATCTGGTGTCTCAGTACTTTTTCACACATATATCACCTACACTGTGGAAATTAATATCAAATGTTGTGTGCAATGCAATGCACATCAGTCTGGTAACATGCAGAACTAAAACTATTGACCCATAAGCCTAAAATGCTTTATCTGCAAGGCTATGGAAGGAATCATCATGGACCTCATCCACAGGGACATAGGTGACCTTCACTACACTTGACTTGACCCAACCCATTCTGATTTTGTCATGGGTAGATCTTGATTATTAAACCTAGTGGACTTCTTTGATAATGACCCTAATGACCTGGATGAGGGATAACAGGACATACCACCTATGTTGATTTAACCAGTAGCTTTGACACTATTCCCCCATTCAGGTATCATACAGAAAATCTCCCATCTCTGGATTAACCCATACATTACTAGATGCATAGCCAACTGGCTCACTGACAGAACACACACTGTCAAAGTTGAGGACTGCACCTCCACCAGTAGACCACGTACCAGTGGAATACCACAAGGATATGTGCTGAGCCCTCAACTATTTGGAAACTATTTCTCTGAAGTCCAGGCAAAGATAGAGGGCTAGTGACTTACCAAGTTTTCATATGACTGTCAACTGGGCACAGTCAGATTGAGTTCCCCAATGATGTTAACATATTACAGAAAGGACTGACACAGACAAATGATTGGCACCACACTCATGGACTGAACCTTAAAGCAACAAATGCCTCATTGTCCCCTTTGGCATTGAAGTACCCCTTCTAATTATAATATACATAGCAACACTCTAAGCTCAAACACAGTGTTGCAAGACTTGGGAACACATGTTGATAGCAATCTATACTGCAGTCACTAGGGGTCCATAGTGGTGAGACACACATTCTACATCAAACACCCCATAAATAAGATCATCACATCTAAGACCAGGAAAGTTATAGCTCTGCTGTACTGTATCTTTATCAGACCACTAACCAAGTACAATTCTCCCTTCTGTCTGTACCTCACCAGACACCTGCAGCAACTGGAGAAAACACAGAGTTTTGTTACTGGGAGATTCCAGGGCCTCCAAAACAAGATATATATATATGGAAAGACTGAAAGACCTGTCAATGTACTCAGTATCATGCAGGCGGCTGAGAAGTGACCTATGCCTGGACTACAGAGCATTCTCAGACCCTGTCATACTGGAAATGCTGGAGATCTGAAAATCAAATAGGATAGGAATAACTTGCTCCTGGGATCTCAACCTTGTCTGTGACATAAATAGAACATGCTGGGTGACAGATATATCTTCCAGTGATTGCCACTCCTCTGTAATAAGCTCTTACTGCATGTGAAACAGTGCTCCTCAATGATCCTATTCAAGAGCAACCTTGGCAACTGGATGGGTGATTGAAAATTCACTCCTGGAGTGGCAACTATGCCCCTCATGGACAGAGGCAGTCAGTGCTGATCACAACATTGCTTTGCTAACAATCACCATCTAACTATGGGCAATTAGAGTACTTGTGTTTTTACACAGCTAGGTTTGTAAACACCATAGGACCATTAGACTAGTAACCTCCTATGAACCTATGAAGCTATGACCCTATGCTGGCCTCCAACATCTCTCCAACATGCCCTACTGATGTAATCCACTATAAATTGATCTGCAGTCTTAAGTAAGACTTGTGCCGTTGCACTTGCATAAAGTACTTAGTTCTGTAGTCTGTGTACTTAGGTAGGGATTCTGTTCTCATTGCATTCAAGTGTATCGTGTGCATGTGTGTGTGTGTGTGTGTGTGTGTGTGTGTGTGTGTGTGTGTGTGTGTGTGTGCCTAACCAGAAGAGCAGAAGTGTGTATCCTACAGTTACCACTCCAATCCCATGAATTGACAGTATTTTGATATTTGCACATGCCTACACATCCATTTCATGCAGGCCTCCCAACATCTTCTCTTTAACACGTCCTGGTGATTTCATCCACCATATGTTGACCTGCAGTCTTTAAAAGTCAGACTTCTGCTGTGGCACTTGCAAAAAGTACTGAGTTCTGTAGTCTGTATGCTTAGATATGTAGAGTTCTGTTCTCAGTGCAGTCAAGTGGGGGGGGTGCACTTGCTTGACATTACCGAGAGCTTTTTACACCAGCATGTGGGGCACTGTTATTGCCGCATTCTCCTCACCAGAGGATGTCAGCTATAAAGTGTTGTTTGACACACTCAAAGACAGACTTGAGCTGTGGAGCTTGCCTTAAATACAAAGTTCTGTAGTCTGTGTACTTAGATAAGTAGGGGTTCTATTCTTAATGCAGTCAACTGGGGGGTGCTCTTGCTTGGCATTACTGCATTCAGAGAGCCTTTTACACCAGCATGTGAGATAATGTTATTGCCATATTCTCCTTACCAGACACTGCTGATGTTATCAGCTCTATCTGATTTTTGGATGTGCACTATTCCTACCAGTGTAGGGTCATAGACTGGCCTGGAAGCCAGGTAGAAGTCACCATATCCCATACAATACAGATTACAGTGATATGGCTGTCAGTTTATCCACATACATCATAGCATGGTTTGTAGGTCCTGTGTTTCTTGCTGAGAAACCCCTCTGGTGTCTCTAGCTGCTGCATATGTCCAGTGAGGTACATGCAAAAGCGAGCATTATACTCTATTAGTGTTCTGATGAGGTTTGAGTACAGCACTGTAATATAATACTCAAAATCTGAATATGATGGCATGACTTATGATGTACCCAACACAGGCTTTCAATACCAGTGTGGAAACTCAGTGGTCAAAGTTCAGATTGCTATCTATGTGCGCTCCCAGTGCTTGCATCACTGGGTTTCTGCATAGTAGGATTGTTGTCAATGTTGTAATTAACAGGGAATTCCACGTTTCAGAAGGACAACATAAAGGCACATTTTTGCATTCAGTGGTAGACTGTGTGGCTTTGTCACTGATCATTTGTCTGTGTTAGCCCCTCCTGTAGAATGTTATCTTCATAGGTAGACTCAATGATTCCTCCCAGTATGGAAGAATAAGTAAACATGGTAAGATAAAGGCTGTATATTTTAGCCTGAACTGTGAATAAATAGATTCCAAACAGTAAAGGGCCAAGGACAGATCCCTGGAGATACACCAATGGTGACAGCTCTACTGGTACAGGTTGAATCATCACCTTTCATAGTATGTGTTCTGTCAGTGAGCCAGTTGGTTACCCATCTAGTGGCATTAGGTTTAATCCCCAGCTGGGAGAGTTTCTCAGTGATAACCGAGTGGGGAATTGTGTTCAAACCCAATCAATTGACTCATCACATACACCTGACATGGTTGAATACACACTATGTTCCTATAGAAGAGTGTACATCAACATGCATTTGTCTGAGTTGGGGGGCAGCACCCATTGCATGCATGTATAGACACATCCTAAACCTGGATATGGAATGTGCAATTACCCTTCAGCTGTCTTCATATCCCAATAACTTTTTTCATACTTTGCAGGAGTCTGGCCTCACTGCTACTACACTCTCATATCATCTGTCATTAATACTACAACCAGAGGTCTTCTGGCCTCACTGCTTCTACCCTCTCATATAATTTGACATTAATATTACAACCAGAGATCATACATTTACATAAAAGAGAACAAGAACTGCAACATATCATTCATTCAGTCCTCTGTTCTCGTTTTTGGGTGTCCACATTGCACAAATATGCCATTGCTATTGTGGAATTGTTTTTATCAGTTTCATATTGTCATTTTTATTCTGTCATCGATTTATGCAGTGATGAAATTATGCTTCCCTGAGTTATTTCATTTTCTTTCCTGTAAATGTCGAAGGGTATTGGGTGACCACTTTTAAGAGGTTGTATAAACTGCATTCTTTCTTGTGTGCACTCTTTCTGTTTCATCTTCTCACCCATTGAACTATGCCACCCACTTCATGTCATAACAGAAGGAGATCTACCTAGGCAAGATCAGTGGCATTAAGGCACATTTTATCACATTTTATATTTTTTCTGGTTCAGTTTACAATACCTTTTTTAGTGTAATATGCACAGCTTTTTCAATTATACTTTAATGTTTACATTTATTTAACATAATCACATATAATTTGATATGGCATATTCAATATTTTAAACAATTTACATGTATTGTTCATTTATCAGTCGCTATGTATTGTTGTAGATAGTAACTGCATTAAACAAACATTGCTTCATGATACTACAAAAGAATGTCTGTGCAAGCTAGTAACAGTTTTCAATGACCTACATAAAAAAAATCATTTTTCTATATCTGTAAGCAGCTGTGAGTGTAGACTTTGTAAAATAGTTGCCTGTCAGCAATATTCTTTCTAACAGCAGGTGATTTTCCTGCTGTGTGATTATAGCAACTTACTTTTATATCATGGAGAGTTGATTTTCTATTCTCCATGAGGAAGGGACTCAGGCTAACTGTTCAGATAACTGCCTAGGGAATCTCCTTTACCTGAAGACATTTTCTATTAAACCATATTATTTTCTGTGAAACAACAGCATTGTACTGAAATCAGGATGTGTTTCATGCACCTAGCTGTAAATCCACATTATCTTTTTGATGCCATACTTGTTTTTTTTTCTTTCCTGTTTTTTTTTCTTTTTTGAAGTTTTTTTTATCATATGACGGAACTTTTTTGATGAAGCAGTAGAGAAATTCTCTGTTAAAGTTGAAGTGATTAAATTGCTTACAATGATACTTCAGATCTGTCTCTTCTTTGCATTGCTTCAGAAATGGCATAAAGTCTGAATACTCTTCATACTTTCATTTACATGTTCCATGCTTAATCATCAAAATTTAAGCTTCCCATCCATTTAATTTTTTCACATTATGTTCATTAAAACATTGATTTGTGAGCTAAGAGCAAGTCATGCTTCTCCTCACAGAAATCAATACAACCTGAACAAATTATATCGTATTTAATGTGCTGTAAGTGGTTTAACACATTGCATGCCTACTTTTAATTCTATTCTGGAAGATTGAAAGGCTGAAGCTTCTCTCAAGAATAAATGATTTCACTTGTATTTTATCATTAACACTGCAGTGAACAGTAGACTGTATCAGGATGATAATTTGATACTTCATCTACCTGCTCTGGGTGTAGTTCAGTTGAGTTTTAAAGACTAAAATGTTCTTGTTCAACAAATGGTAGAAATTAAAACAGATTTTAATAAACTTTCACCTATTTACAATTAAGCTATGAATATAATGCATCTTAGAAGGGTGACATTGGTTTGGTTGTGGAACAAATTTAACCAGTGCTGCTGTTTTTGTATTAATGGAAGCGGTCACATTAGGTGGTTGTGGTGGTGCAGTGGTTAGTGTTGCCACCTCACAACAAGAGGTTCTCTGGTTCAGTCCTCATCTGGGGTGCCTTCTGTGTGGAGTCTGCATGTCCTCCCTGTGGTTGCGTGGGTTTCCTCAAGGTGTTCTGGTTTCCTCCCACATCCCAAAGACATGCTGTAGGTCGATTGGATACTCTAAATTGGACCTAGGCGCAGGGGCCTGTGCTATTGGACTGCCAGACTGCAGCTCCCTCAACTGTAAAAGAAAGAAAAAATAAAGAAATAAAAATAAAAAAAAAAATTAATAAAATCGTGGACTTTCGCACATGCGCACTAGTCCAGACTGCTGCTGAGACAGTCTGGAGCATGCGCAGATTGTCTCAGCAGCAGTCCTGACTGGGAAACATGAAGAACGGAGCTCCCAAAAGTCTATGCAGTTTTAAACTGCATAGACTGCCCTGGAACTCACTGGGGTCAAACTGCAAAGTCAGCAGTCTGGAATTCGTCGGGCAGGGTCTGGTGTGGATTGGAGTTTGCTGCAGTCTCGTCGGGGAAGATCTTGCGACGGGCAGGGATTTGCACGGGTTTCGTAGCTTACTCGGGATTTATGGTGGTTTACTACAGGGATTTGGAAGATCTACTGCAGGTAAGTGTGTGGACAGGAATTTGGATGTATGGTGGTTTGCTACAAGAGGGGTAGGGTGTGTGTGTATGTGTGTGTGAAAATGCCCCAGGTGCAATATACTGGTGGTTAGACTCATGGTGGTGTGGTAGGGAATACCTCAGGCTTGAACCCTGTACCTTGTATGCAGGTGTTAAAGACCTGAATTCCCTACCCACCACCATTTGTAAAAAAATTGCAGATTTTTGCCTCATATTTGATCTGATCTGTTACTCATAATATTAGTGGTTTGTAAATGTTGCAATGCTTGATATTTAATGGTGCAGTGGTAGCATTGTTGCCTCACAGCTGCAGGTTATCAGGTTTGATTCTTGGCTGGGGTGCCATCTTTGTGGGGTCTGTATCTTCTCCCTGTGTTTGTGTGGGTTTGCTTGTGTGTCCTCCCATGTTACAAAGACATGTCTGCATTATTTCTTCCTGGGCCTCTGCTGACAATTGTTTTTTTGTTCCAAGTCAAACTGTCCTGATTAACAAATGTTAAATAAAATTGACAGGCATTTCAGACTTCAGGTTTCTGAATGTTTAATTCCTTACATATTTGATGGTGCAGTGGCAGTATTGTTGCCTCACAGCTATAGGTTTTCTGGTTTGATTCTTGGCTGGGGTGCTTTCTGTGTGGAGTCTGCATCTTATCCCTGTGTTTGTGTGGATTTGCTCTGGTGTCCTGCCATTTTACAAAGACATGTGTCTACAGTATTTCTCCCTGGGCCTCTGCTGAAAATTGTTTTTGTTCCGTCAGAAGTAAAATTGACAGGAATTTGAATTTCAGACTTCATATTCTTCAGAAAATACATAGTAAAACAACTTTTTATTCTAGCAATAAATATATAGTAACACAACCTTTTATTATAGCAATTTTCTAAGTTTATAAGATGACTATTTGAAATTTGTCCTTATTTTTGGGACTGTATTACCCTATTATTGGCTTTGTCCAGGTTTTTTGTGCTAAGGTTGACAGCTATGGCAAGAATTGAATTCACTGAATATGTTTGAGGGCTGTATTCCCTCATTACTGGGTTTGTCCAGGTGTTTTGTGCTAAGAGGTTGACAGCTATGGTGAGAACTGAATTCATTAAATGATAGCCATTTAAGTTTCAGTCTTCCTCTCTTTCACAAAGCAGCTGATATGGTGTAGTGGTATGTTGCTCTGACTGTTTTGCACAGGGACCTTGGCAGTAAAATGTATGGTGGTAACACAGCATTTTTCTTTCACAAAGCAGGTGATTTGGCATAGTGGTATGTTGTTCTGACTCTTTTGCACAGGGACCTTAGCAGTAAAATATATGGTGGTAACACAGCATTTTATTCTAGCAGCTTTCCAAGATCATACAGGCAATGTTTAATGTGTCCCTGGTTTTTGCCCTTTTGACCCACCCCATTAAATTTGGCTTTTTCCAGATTTCTTGTGCTGCGAAGTTGAGATGCAGTTGAGTATTGAGTAGATTTTACAAGGAGCTGAGAGCTGCAGGGGAAGAGAAGTTTAGTGCTGATTATGCTAAGTCAGCTCACATTGCTAATAGCACAACAGGTTATGTACTTGCTTTTGATGCAGAAGGTTGTTGGTTCTATTCCCATAAGGGGTGAATGCTGCCGTACTGAAAGTTAAGATACTAACTATGAGCCTGTTATCAGTTTGCCATCCATTTCCTATTGCAATATTACTAGCTTATTTTTAATGTAATTTAGGCAATTTATTCCTCAGGGGCATCAGGCATTTATTTTTCGATGAAACCATGAAATATAAAGGTGATTGCTAGTGGCAACCTCTTCATTACAGATTTATTTAACATGGAATTATTTAGATGAATTTTTTAATACTTCAGAGATTGTGCATATTTACTGATAATGGTGGACTGTAGAATTGTGCATATTTACTGATAATAGTGAACTGTAGAAGTTTGAGTAGACTTTTATGATGGGAATGTTCTGAATTGGGCAGTTTTGTCATTGGTGCATGCTTTTTGTTTCATTGTTTACTGGAAAAATGTTCAAAGCAATAGGAAGGTGTATCAAAGAGCACGTGTATGTTTCATATGCAAGGGGCCTGTGATTTGAAATATAAAGGTGATTGCTAGCAGCAACCTGTTCATTACAGATTTATTTAACGTGGAATTATTTAGATGACTTTTTTACTACTTCAGAGATTGTGCATATTTACTGATAATGGCAGACTAGAATTGTGCATATTTACTGATAATAAGTGGACTGTATAAGTTTGAGTAGACTTTTATGATGGAAATGTTCTGAATTGGGCAGTTTTGTCATTGGTGCATGCTTTTTGTTTCATTGTTTACTGGAAAAATGTTCGAAGCAATAGGAAGGTGTATCAAAGAGCACATGTATGTTTCATATGCAAGGGTCCTATGATATGAAATATAAAGGTGATTGCTAGCAGCAACCTCTTCATTACAGATTTATTTAACATGGAATTATTTAGATGACTTTTTTACTACTTCAGAGATTGTGCATATTTACTGATAATGGTGGACTGTAGAATTGTGCATATTTACTGATAATAGTGGACTGTAGAAGTTTGAGTAGACTTTTATGATGGAAATGTTCTGAAATGGGCAGTTTTGTCATTGGTGTTTCATTGTTTACTGGAAAAATGTTCAAAGCAATAGGAAGATGTATCAAAGAGCACATGTATGTTTCATATGCAAGGGGCCTATGATTTGAAATATAAAGGTGATTGCTAGCAGCAACCTCTTCATTACAGATTTATTTAACGTTAAATTATTTAGATGACTTTTTTACTACTTCAGAGATTGTGCACATTTACTAATAATGGTGGACTGTAGAATTGTGCATATTTACTGATAATAGTGGACTGTAGAAGTTTGAGTAGACTTTTATGATGGAAATGTTCTGAATTGGGCAGTTTTGTCATTGGTGCATGCGTTTTGTTTTATTGTTTACTGGAAAAATGTTCAAAGCAATAGGAACGTGTATCAAAGAGCACATGTATGTTTCATATGCAAGGGGGCTATGATTTGAAAACAGCCTAGAATTAATCTTTATCTGCCACGGGTAAAATGTATTTCCTTTGAATGTGGGTTTCAATGTTGTTT
The DNA here is from genome assembly GCF_019279795.1 of Protopterus annectens. Taxonomy (NCBI): domain Eukaryota; kingdom Metazoa; phylum Chordata; order Ceratodontiformes; family Protopteridae; genus Protopterus; species Protopterus annectens. Next base: position 1,811,193,914 of record NC_056731.1, read on the forward strand.
CAATGAATGTGAGTTTCAATGGCAGAGACGTTTTAATGCCAAGTTTGTTTAGCAGATGTCTTTGTGTTTGTGCTGTAAAATGCAAAATAAAACTTTCAAATGAAGTTCAAATCATCATAGAAGTAAATCACTATGCACATTAGTGTTTATGGTAAATGGAGTGAAATAGCCAAGCAATGGATCATTGGAATGGCTGCTGGGGGAGGCTCCATTTGACCATGGTTTTGTGAGGGGGAAGGGCAGCAAACTTAGGCAGCCCCAGCTGAACCATACCTCCCAACTGTCCAGATTTTCAAAGAATGAATAGATTTTTTGCTTCTTATTTTTGGTTTGTTCCTCATAAAATATGTGGTTTTCTGGCAAATCATTTAGGAATTAAGTCACTAAATAATGACACACTGAGGTTCAGACTTCATAACCTTCAGAAAAATGCATGCTAAAGTAACACCTATTCTATCAACTGTCTTAGTTTATACAAGAGCAATTTTTAGTACTGTTTATATGTTCCCCCAATATATTTGGCCTTGTCCAGATTTATTGCTTTAACAGGTTGAGAGGTACATGCAAATAAATTGCTTTATAGAATTAGGCATAGCCAAACCTCTCAACTGTCTCTGATTTCGGCTCAAAATGTTGCTCTTCCCCTAATGATCCCTCCGCAAAATAGCAATTTTGGAAGAAAACATGGAGGGTTTATAATTAAGAAATAACTGTAACAATCAGTTAGATTACTTTTATTTCAAAAATGCATGTAGATTCTTTTATTTTGTCAGCTGCTCAAGTTAGCAGTACTAATATTAAAGTATCCTTTCTTTGACAGGTTCCCAGCTGTATTGTGTTGCTATTTTATATTTTTACATCACATTTTGGTCCATTTTTCATAAAATTGTGTTTTTTTGGAAAATTAGTGACACATTATTAAAGAGTGAAGTTAGAAAATAATGACAGACATTTGAGTTTCAAATTTCATACCATTCAGAAAATTCATACTAATGCAAGACCTCTGTTATCTTTCTAAGTTTATAAGAGCAATATTTTAAAAATTGTCCTTATTTTTGGGCCTTTGTCCCATTTCTTTGTATGGCTTTGTCCAGATGTCTTGCTCTGAGGTTGAGAGGTATGACAAATGTGTCAGGGCCATCACAAGTCAGCCAAAGACATTTCAGACTGTGACATACTTGTTGCACCCCACTCCCCCATGTAGTGACTCTGGATGTGTCGAAGCAGGGCAAGGAGTAGTTATGCAGTGTAAATGTGCAGAGTATCCCCCCCATCCAAAGTAGATGCAAGTACTAGAGTGGCTTTTCATCTGTCCTTGATTTTTACAGAATGGTCTGGTTTCTGTCATATTTTTTGTACTGTTGATTTATGCTTATTACTCAAAGTGCCTGTTGCTTTGTGTTTAAGTAGCAATACTTTAATGACCATTAGGTAAGCTTGGCTGAGATTGCAAGATGCAAGTAAGCTTTAATAAGCATACTGTTAAAGAATTGCCAACATTGAAAGCCTTTCTGTTGCCATGTAGAGAATACTTAACTAGATAATGTATAAGCCTTGGGTATTGAAATGCATATGCCAGTATTTGTAATAAAGGACAGGATTACATTAATTTAAGAGTCTCATTACACTTGGAGACTTCCAGTCATCTCTGCAGGCTTTACCCGTAAACAGAATGCTAATCGTGTGGTCCATAACCTGTACAGTAAACCTTTTAGTGTGGTCCATAACCTGTACAGTAATCCTTTTAAGCAATGTATCTTGAGCTTATTTCTTGTTTGCTTTTCATTTTTTACTTTGATCATGTTTTCCCCATGAAACAAGTAGATGTCAGGCAGCAGGTCGTTTTTTGGATAAGGAACATTTTTACAAGTGGGGGCATCAGATTTCTACTTTTAGCATGTCACTTGGTACTTTAATAAAGCTGAATATAAATTATAATTAGAACTGCAGTGCAAGAAGTGGTTTGAGTCGAGTGCTGCTTATTTTTCTTATACTTGATGTTGACTGGCATTCCATTAATGTATTTAAAAAAAAGTAATTTAAACCTTTTTTGTTTCCACCTAGATATTAAGCTGTCATGCAGCCAGTGCATTGAAATATTTTTATTCTTCTACACTTCATTTTTTCTTGATTGGACTCTCATAATGACGGTTTGGCACCCAGGGCAGTATATTTAGTTTTTGTGGTTTTGAGCATAGCTCCCCTTTCTAGTTGGCTGCACCCCTTCCCACTGACCCCACCCATTCAGCTGTCTCCTGCAGCCCCCCTTTGATTTGAAGTCACCAGCCACCACTGCCTAGGCGTGAGTGTGTGTGTGCCTTCTGTAGAAGGATGGGTCCTGGGATGGCAACTCAACAGCATAAAACTCCACTGCCAATCATGAGTGGACAGGTGATCCACTGTGGCAACCCCTAACTGGGAAAAAGCCGAAAGAAGAATGGAAGCAGTCACATTATATTACAGTTGAACTACAACAGTTTGTCTGTAATATAGTTAAGAATTTCCCTGTTTCTCCATGGCTCTGAGACTGTGGATTTAGAGTATTTATTTGCTTGGGCTGTGGGGGCAGAGTCACCACATTGGGGATGTGTGGGGAAATGAAGCATCCCACATAAAAGCTACATTTCTTGTTTTTTGCACAATTGCAAATGTAATGGTCTTGCTTACATTTGTAATCACTTTAGTTAAATGTTCTTGTGTTTCACTCATACTGATCGCTAATGAAACCTTTTGACATATTTTCTGTCGATCAAAATTCATCAGTGATTTCAAGTAATATACTCATCCTAGATAGCGACTGTACATTTTTTTGTGAATGCAATTATTGCACCATGTCAATGGAAATATATGCCATTTACTCCTTAGTTCTTTTCAAGCTGAAAATAAAAAAAGACTTGGGACAGTCTTTCTTTTATCATTTTGCTTATTTCAAATTTCATTATTCTTCCAAATTATATAAACCCTGATGATAGTAAGCAGTTTTAATATACTGGAAATGGCATTATCTGTGTTAAAGTTAAAATTAATTCTTCACTATTGGCAATGTAGATTTTATATACAAGTCTAAAAGCCATAAGATATATATATACATATATACATATATATATATATATATATATATATATATATATATATATATATATATATATATATATATATATATATATATAAAATTGTTTCTAGCCTAGTGCGCACAGATAATGAAGCTTCACATGAATTAAACACTATCTTGACCAAGGAGGGCTATCATCCAGGCAGCCATGAGGGTGCTCTGTGCCCTCACCAACTGGCATCCCTGTAATGCTATCATTCTTTTATTTTGGTCTAACTCTATTCCTTTCATTCTTATCCATGAATGTGTGCCCACACCTAAATGTCCTTGCCACTGGTTCCCCACACCATGACAGGTTCTCACTCTCAGGCAGATGATCTGTTATTAGATTAGCAGAATGAGGTGGGTGGGAATAAATATCTCCCTCATGCTTGCACCATCGAGCACCCTGACATTAGCTGAGTGGGGGGTCACAAGGGATGTTGTCTGGACTTTATCCCTCTATGCTACTACAGCTGGTATTAGCCATCATTTTAAACATTCTGACATTAGCTGAGTGGGGGGTCACAAGGGATTTTGTCTGGACTTTATCCGTCTATGCTACTACAGCTGGTAGAAACCATCATTTTAAACATTCTATTGACTCCTTTTTTTGCCTGTACACAACTGTGTCCTATATTATTTTGCTAATTCATCTGTGTTTAATAATAATATACCCTTCCAGCTGTCTTTATATATGCATTTGTAATATATGAAATTAAGCTTCTACCTTTTTATGCAAATCTCTCTCACATAGTCCATTTGTTTTTGCTTTGTTTAAAATTATTTGTTGGTTCCTATGCCATGTTATATCCTTAAGTGAGTCTAAACACAAGATTCACCTGGCAGTGATTTATACTTCACTTTTTAACTGCTTTATCATCACCTTCCTTCAGTCCTCACCAGTACTACCTCCTCATGCTTTTGGGTCTCCTGTACCTACAAAGGCGCAATCATTGTCTTGCCCATGACATTATGCCATGTTGCATAAACCCACCACTATATTTTCCTTATGCATTTGCTCTACCTGTAGGTACAAATGCATTGTCATTGTCCCATTCATTACATGATATCATGTGACTAATTCCTGCTTTGACTTTTTCCTCCAAAAACTTGATTTGTTTCATGCCTAACTAGACACACTGAATTCTTGTTTTATTAAAAATATTATAAACTGGGCAGTAAATCTGATCCAGGAAATGGGAAAGGAAAATAATCTGTATTTAATTTGAAATGTACCTAGTCACTCTTCCTTTACCACTAAAAACAAAAATGTACAACATCTTAAAAAAGTATTGCACACTCTAAAATTCCAGGCTTGAATGGTCGTTCCTCTGTAGCAGTGAGACATCGCTGGCTGTTACTAGCTAACTATTGTGGAATTAGTAGGGTTGAAATGATCTTTTCTTAAGTACTGGCTGGACCCAGACTGCATTACTGCTGTGACTTTTGCTTTGCCCTTCTGTAAACTGTTTAGGTAAGATCAGTCAGAAATCACTCCCTGTAGTGAATGGAATTTGCATTTGTCTCGGTCTACTGGTTATCTTTTTCAGCTCGAAGATAAAACACCTTGAGAATCCTGGTTCACAGACACTCTCCCCTTAACTGAATGTGATGGGTGTATGTGTGTGTGTGTGTGTGTGTGTGTGTGTGTGTGTGTGTGTGTGTGTGTGTGTGTGTGTGTGTGCATGTGTACGTGTGTGTCCTTAATTTAGTGTGATGTGTGTATGTATGTTCTTGGGTGTATCCTTAATATAATGTGATGTGATGTGTGTACATACATGCATGTATGTATGTGTGTGCATGTACATGCATGTGTTTATGTGTGTGTGTGTGTGTGTGTGTGTGTGTGTGTGTGTGTGTGTGTGTGTATGTGTGTGTGTGTGTGTGTATGTATTTGTGTGTATAGGAGCGTGCACATTTGTATGTATAATTAGGACAACAACATTACTGGTACTCTCTCTCTCTCTCTCTCTCTATATATATATATATATATATATATATGTATATATATATATATATATATTAACTTGCTGGTAGTTCAAAATATATAATTATTACTAGGAGTATATTTACTGCATTTTCTTCTTCTTCTGTTACAAATGTACTGAGCATCTTTTACTGACCTTCTATACCACCATCATCTTTCAGTATCATGGACCAGGATCTCCCCAAAACTTCTCCAGCCAGCCTGATTGAGATGGGTATCTTGAGATACTGTAAACATTGTCTCATGCTATCTTACAGCATAACACAGTGTGTGAGAGATGTACACACACACACACACACACACACAATATATATATATACACACACATATATATATATATATATATATATATATATATATATATATATATATATATATATATATATATATATATATATATATATATATATATATATATATATATATATTTAGATCTAGGACTATTGAACAAAAGTTCAATAGTCTGAATCCACAATCAACGAACACACTTTAACGAAAGCACTTTCACCAAAAAAGCACTTTCGTTAAAATGCATTTTTAAGAAAAAAAGAACAAAAAAAATAAATCTACTGTTATGCAGGGGGGTTTCAAGCCTCCCTGCAACCCCCACACCTGCCTACTTTAATATTCTCACTCCTAGATTGCACTACAGTGAGGAAAAGGGAATATTCCCTTATCCGCACCATAGTACGATCTCCGCAACAGTCATTCCCCCACGACTCCCTCTAGCTGCAGGCATACTTCTGCAAAAGTGCTTTTTCAGTAAAAAGCACTTTCGTGGAAGTATGCCCAGCTGTTTGTGCTTCAGTGAAAAGTTCCTTCCGGGATTAACTCGGACATCAAAATCATCATCAGCACCACGCATCAAACCTGTCTAAGGTCATCACAATACACATAATCCACCATATGCTGAGGTTCCAAAGATTAACTTGCCTAAACCTGAAAGACCTCCAAATGTCAACCCAAGCACAAAACACACTCAGCATATTAAGCTTATCTCCTCACATAGCACAAGGAGTCCCAAAGTCACAGATGCTGAGCCTGTAAGGCAGACATCGACCCAACCAAACATTCTTATTATAGGTGACTTCATCATAAGACATGCTGATGTGGCTCTTCCAGGCTGGACAAGGAACAAGTAATGGTTAGTTATTTGCCTGGTTACAGGATCCATCAGAACAAGCATGTACTCAAGACCTTGTACAGCACGTACTAGTATGACCCGTCAGAGTCTTTCCCAGTGTCAGTGGCATGAAGTATATCTCTCTGGACGATATGAAGAGATACATGAAGTAGCTCGTAGACGATGTATCCAGCCAAGGCAAGTATTAGCCTAGCATTAATCAGCATTCTACCTTCTCCATGGATGATGCTTCGATTTGAGCAAAAAAATAATTGGCTTAGCCTTTGATGTTATTCAAAGGGAGTCCAATATTTGTTATCCTGGGAGTATAGGATGAACAGGCTACTCTCCTTCAGCAGGGATGGCCTACGTTTGTCTCCTTTAGGGTTTCAATTATTGGCAAAGACATTGCCCACTCCCATAGTGCCTTTTTATGCAATACCAACCTGATAGACCTATCAACATAACAAAACAAGCAAATGAAAATATGAAAGTGTTTCAGATCAATGCTAGAAGCCTGAACAAAAAACTCCACTCCTTACAAGCTCTTTTCACCCTGGAAGACACTGATGTCTGTGCAGTGACTAAGACATGGTTTAAAATAGCAGAGATCACTCTGGCTGTGCAGGGCTATAATGCCTTCCACATGTTTTGGCCAGCTAATGTGCAGGAGGGGAAAAAGGTGGAGTTATCTCAATCTTCTTCATGTAGAGATTCACATCAACACTGATAAAGCAGCATGATGCACTAGAGCTTCTTTGTGTCAAAAATAACCATCAGAAATGTCCAGTACCATACATTAACTAGCTATATAACTCCCTGTATGACAAAAAAAAAAAAATACAACACCTATCCTCAGGAAAAATAATCACTCAGTATTAAGCCCAACGCCATTTTCCTAGGTGATCTAAACTATCCAGCTATAGACTAGGGAATGCCTATCTAGAGAAAAAAGAATCACTCAGTATTAAACCCAACACCATTTTCCTAGATGATCTAAACTGTTCAACTATAGACTAGGGATCCTACACCACCACTAGTGTAGAAGCACAGAGATTTCTGGACTTTGTAAATACAAATGCCCTGGAACAATTAGTCTAAGTACCCAATGGGGGAATAACATCTTGGATCTTGTAAAAGAGATGAGATGCACAAAACTCCTCCATCCCTCGAGAACACCAAAATAAAACTCCAAGTCGCCAAAATGTAAAATGAACAAAATTTATTAGGTTCAAGCTTCTCCCAAGCTTTTCATCGTTTACAATACACCAACTTCCTCAGAAAACTCCTAAGAGAAATAAAAGCGGAAACGTCACTCGATCACTACCCTTTAAATACCCGCACATCTTATCTATAGAAGAATATACAAAATATCATTGAATACATATAAAAACTCCTCAAAAACATTATATTAATCAGAAAAAGAACCCGATTGATTAAAAACATATAAAAATAGTAGATGTTACTTATTTGATGAGCCAGTATGTTGTTAAATTTAATGAATGTAAATGATGGAATTTTAATGTCACATCATGCAATGAATGCAATAAATCAGAATAAAAATAAAAGTGAAAATAAACCATCAATAACCTCTGGGTACTTTACTCATCTGATGCTACTACCGACTATAAAACAACTGCTACTGAAAGCTACTGTACAATCAAATAAAAAACTATCCTATTTGTTATTGTATGTATATTTATAATTACAACTATTATCTATATTTTACTTGTGTATGTATGCCATAATGAAAATCAATAGGTACAATAGATACTATCTAGTTAAACTCTTAAGTTTCAATATACATGATATAGATAATCTGTCTTCGATGCCTGGATAATGGCACTCATCCAGTCTAAGTTGCCAAACCAATTCTCTCCCTTTGAGGATTAATGAATCAGCTCCCCCCCGCCATCCGCTTGAACTTGGTTGATAGCTAAGAAGGAAAATGAATGTAAAGGATTTTCCTTTACATGCTTTGCTAAATTGTTTTCCACCTTACCCTTCCTAATAGCATATAGATGCTTGTAAATACACTCCTGTAATTTTCTGTTGGTTTTACCGACATAAAAGACTGGGCAGTGGGAACACTTAGCTATGTAGACAACTCCTGTACTAGAACAATTAAACCTACCATGTATTCTGTATTTAGACTTCCTTATAACAAAGGACGAACCCACTGATATGTGCTTACAATAATGGCACATATTGCATTTAGACATGCCTGCTCTTACTTTCAGTGACCTGGCCTTAGATTCCAAAATGTTTTTGAGGTTTTGACCCCTTCTGAAAACTATTTTGGGGTATTCCATACCGTTGTCCCTGAATAACCCCTCCTGCATAATGAAACTTCAGTTTTTTTTGTATGATAGAAATAATGGCCTTCACATCCACATTGTAAGTTAGGATGAAGCTACAAGGATGAAACGTCCTGGCTATTGGATTGAGTGTAGAGTTGTCCTCATGTGTTTCGAAAGGGTTTAAGATAGGTGCATAAAAACCTGACACCCGCTTGTTATGGACTTCACAAATTACATCCAAAATCAGACCTGCCGGATAGCATCTTTTGAGGAAAAGACCCTCCATGAATTTACATTTATCATAGAAGTCACTATCTTTAGTCACCATTCTTGCAGCTCTCACCAATTAGCCCTTTATGATGGATTTCTTCTGGGTAAAAGGGTGACAACTGTTGAACTGCAAGTAACTATTTGAAAAGGTTTCCTTTCAGTGAATTCTAGCTATATAGCAGTTAGAACCTGTATGTTTTGAAAGATCTACATCTAAGTATGAAATCCTGTCCCTTTCCACACTAAAGGTGAACTTCAAAAAGTCAGTGGAAGAGTTGAAATGGTTTAGGAGCTGATCCACTATTTCACCATCCCCTTTTAGGATGATAAAAATATCATCCAGGAATCATGTATACAATAAAACCTTGTCCTGCTATACATGATTTGTGAATACATGTTCCCTTTCCCAGACAGCCATAACCAAATTGGCCATACTGGCACCACATGGAGATCCCATAAGTATCCCTATTTTTTGTAGATAATACCTGTTGTTAAAAGTAACGTAATTGCTGGACATGATAATGTCCAGCAATTCACTAACCTGCTGGATCTCCTCACCGGGTGTTCCTTTCGAACACATCATAGTGGGAATCCAATCCAGTGGCACTGAATGGAGGATTGAAGAATATAAATCCCTCACATCTATGGTCAAAAAATAACTGTCTGCACTGTAAGGGATTTGGTTGACCCTGGCCAAAAATGACCAGGAATCTTTGGATATCTGTGGTTCACTCTCCACATATTTCTTCAAAATTTAATCTACTACCTTCGCACTGGCAAAGGTAATGCTACCCCTGGCGTTAACCAGTGGATGCATAGGAGGGTTTTCAAGGTTCTTGTGAATTTTTGGTGAACCAAATATTATGGGAATCTTGGGTGCTGATATAGATATATAGTTGAATAAGTTCAAGTCTATCGAATTATTGATAAACATGCCATTATAATAACCGGCGATTCTGACAAGACCTATATTCAATTAATTCTTAGAAATTTCCTTATATGTCTCAGATCCCAAAATATCTTTCATTCTTCTTATATAATCCCAATCATTCATCACCACCAGTCCGCCACCCTTATCAGGCTGCATTACCCTGACTGGTGCATTGCATAAAAGATCTATATTGTATACTGTAAATTGAAACTTAAGAGTTTAACTAGATAGTATCTATTGTACCTATTGATTTTCATTATGGCATACATACACAAGTAAAATATAGATAATAGTTTTAATTATAAATATACATACAATAACAAATAGGATAGTTTTTTATTTGATTGTACAGAAGCTTTCGGTAGCAGTTGTTTTGTAGTCGGTAGTAGCATCAGATGAGTAAAGTACCCGGGGTTATTGATGGTTTATTTTCACTTTTATTTTTATTCTGATTTATTGCATTTATTGCATGATGTGACATTAAAATTCCATCATTCACATTCATTAAATTTAACAACATGTTGGCTCACTAAATAAGTAACATCTACTATTTTTATATGTTTTTAATCAATTTGGTTATTTTTCTGATTAATATAATGTTTTTGAGTAATTTTTATATGTATTCAATGATATTTTGTATATTCTTCTATAGATAAGATGTGCGGGTATTTAAAGGGTAGTGATCGAGTGACGTTGTTTCCGCTTTTATTTCTCTTAGGAGTTTTCTGAGGAAGTTGCTGTATTGTAACTGACGAAAAGCTTGGGAGAAGCTTGAACCTAATAAATTTTGTTCATTTTACATTTTGGCGACTTGGAGTTTTATTTTGGTGTTCTCGAGGGATGGACAAGTTTCCTGCATCTTATCTCTTTTACAGTGTGTCTACACTTCCTTGGTTTGTCATCTTGGATCTTGTCTTTATTAATATGGAAGCATCTTGTACCATCCCTTGTTTATCTTTGTCACTTGTTAGGTCTGACGGTAAAGTAGTCTACTTCAAAAGAAAACTGAAAACAGGAAATCCTTCCATCCAAAGTACCTTTAGAAATTTCTTTAAGGCAAATTACTTACTCCTAAATGAGACGTTGGCAATCTTCAGATCCCCACTAAACCCAGCTAACTCCACTGAATATGTAGAAATGTACACTGTAATATGCTAACATGTAAACAGCTGCATAGTTGTAGATGTACTCCGTATGAACAAGTGCAGGGAAAATCCCAGAAACAAACCCACATGGTGGAACCATAATGTTAATAAGCTTTATAATAAAAGAAAAATAATTTTGTCCAAAATTAAGAAAACTATTTCCTAGAATATTAACACACTTGTCACTAAAATAAACAAACAAATCAAAAGCTTAACAAAATGCACCAAAGCCAAATTTGAGGCTAAAATAGCTACCTAAGCTAAAAGCAATCACAAGGCATTTTTTAGTTATGTTTGTAAACTCAAAAGCACAATGCAGCAATGTGTTCAGGTAATTGTGAAGGCTGTTACTGAGACAGAGGCTGAAGATATAGTGAACTTATTGGCCAATAAATTTAGCTCTAACTTTACCCCTCTCTCCCCTCCATCTTTCCCTCAAGATATACCTAAAACTGGCTCGCCTCCAACTATCACACAACACCAAGTCCTAAAAATGCTTTCAAAAGCTAAAAATACTGCATTGATGGGTCCTGACAAAACCCATGATGCATCTTAAATATCATAAAAAATGTATCCACGAAGTCTCAAAACAACCCATTTAACAAATACAGTGGCTCCAAAAACAAAACAGTGTAGAATGATACAGACCTGAAGAAGTCTAGAAGGGCACAGACCTGAAGATGTCTAGAAGGACTTGTACACAGACCTGAAGAAGTCTAGAAGGATGAAAGCAATCTTTGTTAACAATAGGTTATGAAAATAGAATATGATTTTTACAAATGATTTTTACATGTAAAGTGTATATCTGTATATTTATATATATTTTTTGATTGCCAAATGTACTAAAGTTATTATATTTCCAGCCATGTAGTATATTGCCTTGGATAAAATCATAGACTTAATAATTGACTTACTAATCTGGTTAAATAAGAGGTACCACATCATTATAAATTTTATTTAAAGTACATAAAGGTTATATTATTATGACAGCTACTAAGTAGGGCAGGACCAGTTCGAATGTCACACTGATGGGGGAAGGGATGGGAATTTAACATGTGTACCAATAACATTTTGTTTTACAGCACAATAAACCACTCCCTTGCCTGATAAAAAGTATATATATATATATATATATATATATATATATATATATATATATATTTAGAAAGCTTGTGAAGAAACTATTACTCTATTTTTGTTTTATTTGGATCGCTTTTCTGTTTACTTAATAAAGGATTTTCGACTGGAAACAGACTGCCTCCCTTGCTTGGATTACTTTCAAATACTTAGTAATTCTGTACAATTATATATTGTTTATTATTTTTTTTAACTTAAAACAAGTTTAAGTTTGCTACTTCTACTACTATTGACTGATCTGATTAATATTCAGTGATTAACTAGAGATATATGGACTGAATATCTTCCACACAGAGAAGTTTCTTACACTGTTTCATCTTAAATATCATGAAACATTAATTAGCTACCTCTCTAATAATACTATCCAACCTCAGCTTCAATAGAAGTTTTGTACCAAAAGAATGGAGAAGTGTGACAGTCATTCCGATGCATAAGGGAGGACCTTCCACAGACCCTGGAAATTACAGAACCATAAGTCTGACCTGCCTCATATGCAAAGCCATAGAACGCCTTATCAAAGAATTAATCACTCAGGACATAGGGAACTTCCAAACACTGAGACCATCTCATTTTGGATTTGTCAAAGGCAGGGCATACGTACTTAACCTGGTGGACTTTTTTTTGAAAGGTCACCAAAGTAATGGATGAAAGCAAAATGATACACATCACATACCTCAACCTGGCCAAAGTTTTTGACACAATTTCCCAGTCAGGACTAATAGAAAAGCTAAATAAACTGGGAATAATCCAGTGTGTCACTCTTTGGATTGCCAAATAGCTTATAGATAGGATTCAGATAATAAAAATAGGGGATGTTACCTCCACAGAGACCAGTCACCAGTAGAGTCCCAAGAGTTTTGAGATAGGACATGTCCTGTTTTGCATCTACTTTTGTGAAGCAAAAGCCAGTACCAATGGGCTTGTGCTGACTAAGTTTGCAGATGACTGCAAGCTATGAGCAGTCATTGAATCCCCAAATGACTTAGCCATCTTGCATGATGGTTTGTCTCAAATAAATAACTGGTGCCAAAATCATGGACTGAAACTAAATGCCAAAAAATTCATTATTGTATCCTTTGGGAAAGTCATCTACTCCAGGGCGCTGCAGCATTGACAATACACCCCCTAAGAGTTGGCCCAGTTGTTCAGGATTTGGGAACTTATGTGGACAGTGACCTAACTTTTAATGAGCATGTGTCTATTGCTGTAAGAAAGTCCTTCTATATTGCACATCTTGTAAACAAGGGGATTGCGTCTAGATCTAGGAATGTCATTGTCCCCATTTACTCAGCACTCATTAGGCAAGTCATTGAATACAGTGCTTCCTTTGTCATGTATCTGTGCAGACACATGCAACAACTGAAATGCCCAACAAAGATACTTGACTAAATGAATGCAAGGTCTAAACAGCATGTCATACATGTACTGACTCAAATATCTGTTACTATATTTGCTTTCCTACAGACTGCCAAGAGGTGACCTGTGTCTTGCATACAAGGCATCCTCCAACCCATTACTGATAGATTTACTGCAAATAAGTAAGTCAATTGGCATAAGAATACTCAGTCTGAGGATCTAAACAACTTCTTTAAAATCAACAGAACAGTTTGGAGGAACAGGTATATCTCACAGTGGAGGAACAGATATATCTAACAGAGGATACCACTGCTGTAGAACACACTCCAACTCCATATAACACAAAGTTCATCCCTGTCCATATTCAAGTACAATGTAGATCTATGGATAGGAAAAAGAAAATTTAACCCAAGACTTCCCCCTGTACTACTAATAGACAGAGGCACCTCATATATGCTTTATCACATGCATAGGTCCTCTCAAGTTTTCTACAGTATATTCCAATTATTCTCATTAAGAGTAATATATAATTATCAACTATGGTATACGTTACTTCAAGCACAAAAGGGAAATTGACTAGGCTAAAAATGTCCCACAAGGGCAGCTTGCCTAGTATTTACCTATGAACCTGTACCAACAAGCTTATAGCTGTATGCAATATGTTCCAGTAGGACTTGCAGACAAAATCTCAATGTGGAGTTCATTCTACTGAATGCATAGCACCCTTTCAATATTGTGGCAGCCTGTACGGCTGTGCTGCCTTCAATCAGTCTAAGTGCATACCTATACCTTTGTTAATTCCCAGTATATACTGATCTACCTGCACTCATTCTGGCTGAATACTGATGTACCTGTAATAGCACCTGTCAGAATGATTTTGTACCTGATATGAAGTGTTATGCAAGCTTCCTAGCTTGTTTATTTGAATGGATCTTACAAAATAAGATGAAATATGTGGTGCAGAACCATCTGTTGTGATTGGCATAATTCCTTTTTTTGTATAAGCAAAAAGTTGTCAACATTGCAGAGTGGATATTAATGTTAAGACAATAGTTATAAAAGTACTTTGAGTTCCATATTTTTATGTATATAGCCTGTGGTGATGGGATGGGGGTAACAGACCAGGTGATCTGAGATTAATTAGTGGGCTGAGTGCTTCACATCGCAGACAGGGAGGATGGGCATGTGACCATCTGTGGAAGAAGGATGCTGGTTCTTGTGCCAATGGTCCAAAGACAGGGCCATGCTGGAGATCATGAGATTATCATGCAGTGGGGGCTCTGGTTGGGCATATGTGAGCATATGCCCAAGCCAGTGATGGTTATGCCTGTTGTTGCATATACAGAGAACAAGGGTTCATAGGTGGCCCTTGTTGCAATATGATTCCTCATTCTCCACCACCGGGGAGAGAGAGTGTAGCTCATAAATGAAAAATGCTCATACTGACAGAAAGGCTGGAAAAGCACAAAGCACTCTCAAGGCTGACTGGATGACAGCACCTAAGAATCTTTATGGCAGTCAGGCATGGGGGCAAAAACAATATAATAAAAACATTTCTGTGTGAGCATGCAATTTAGTGCCAAGAACTCTGTGGCCTACTGAAACAAGCAATAGGGGAAAATTGTTTGTGTCAAAAAGGCAAATAAATATACCTATGTTAAAATCAAAAAGGAGAAATAGAAGCTCACAGGTAGCCCATTTTCTAATAGTTCCCTGCAAAACTGGTGTACTGGAAAATGGTCTTACAGAGTCAAGAAAATGGTCTTACAGAGTCAAAATGTCCTTCTCCTTTGGCATCCTGCATCAGAAGAGTTCGGCATCGTCAAATATTCCTCAGTATCACTTATCTCTCTCTGATATTGTTGCTTGCTTCGCACACTAATATTCTCTCAGCTGGCATATTTGCAGCACCCCTTCTGAATGACAGCAGGCATTTTAACCCTTCTGTGTGTCATTGTACCCTTGATCATGTCTGTTCTCTGTCTGTTTGACCTTCTAGCCAAATCTTGGAACATTGCTGTAGCAGACAGCACTATTAATTTGCCATCAGTAAGTGGTCTGGTCAGCCAGTCCCTGTGCTAATTTTGACTTGTTTATCTTTCATGATGTAAGAGTATTACATTGCACAATTAAATCTTGCTCATTAGAATTATGAGGATGTTCTACCTGCTTGAATTTATATATCTTGCTACCTACTGGAGGCAGTGAAATGAAGTCAATACCTCAAACCTTGTGAATACCACTAATAACCATCTCATTTGGTATACACGTATATCCCTCTGTCCTTGCCATTATGAATAAAAAAAGTGGACAAAATATGAAAGAAAGCTTGTGGACTTCATACATGCCTTAGATTACATTAGCTGAGCATCTAGGCATTCACTATGTATCATATGGAACCATAAAACTATTTTGTCTAGTTGACTACATAATATAGTTTCAAAAGAGAAAGAGTAGAATTTAAGGTAGGTGTATAAGACCTATAATTGTGCTAAAGCAATCTAAAGGCATGGAAGAAAGCTGTAATACCCCCTTAGTGATCAAAGTCACCAACGACTGATCTCTAAAATCTCAAACTGTGATTGCATAGAATCCTTTCTCACATTCATTGATATTTGCTCGCCATTACTTTGTTGTATCTATCTATATTTTACGTGTGTATATGTGTGTGGGTGTGCATGTGTGTGTGTGTATGTGTGTGTGTGTGTGTGTGTGTGTGTGTGTGTGTGTGTGTGTGTGTGTGTGTGTGTGTGTGTGTGCATGTGCATTTTTGTATATTTTACTCTACTCGCTACAAAAAAGGTTGAGTCTCTCTCTTAAACAATCCAAGATTGACCTCTAGAAAGAATTTTATGCTCTATAGTGAACTAGAACTTTGCTTATATTAGCTGTTAGCCTACAGACTTAAATTGGTGTTGTGAATGAGAACTATAATGATTTATATGTTAAACATCAAAAAATACAGAACACCAGTCTTAGTTCTACCAGATACACTAACTGCCACCTGTACTGTCATGTGTTTGTTCCAGTAAAAGGCAGAGACCTCCTGTATTTATAATAAAACAAATTATTCCCATGCCTTGCAGAATATAAATATGATCTGCTAATAAAACTAAAACTTATTGATCACATCATAATTCTCAATTTCATAGGTTCATAGATGTGTGCTAGGCTAATGGCCCTGGAGCCTTTACAAGCCTAGCCCATAGGATTACCCTGGCATCATGCCACCAGACATTAGTTCCCAGGGCCTCTGTCAAGTAGAGCCACTGGAGTGATCCCCGGGGTGAATTTTCTATTTCTCATCCACTCATCAAGATTTCTTTTGAAGAGAGCCAGTGAAGTGCTCTGCTTGACATGTATGGGAAGTCTATTCCACAGCATGGGCAGTCTCTGGGTTATGAACCTGTCCCTCTAGCTTGTTCTGTTGATTGGGGTAATGAGGTTGAGGTCTCTGGAGTTTGTGTTGTGGAGTGATTGGGATTTCTTTAGATGTAGCATTTCTAACAGAGCTTGGTCAGACATGGTTTTGCAAGTCAAGCAGAAATCACCTCTAAGTAGGCAATATGAGACAGAGAATAGTTGGAGTTTTTTGAGTCTGTCCATATAGAACAAGTGTTTAAGGCCTAAGATCCTCTTTGTGGGGTACTTTTGCGGCCTCTCCAGTTTTTGCAGGTGTCTAGTGAGGCACTTGCCAAATGGGGCATTGTACTCTATGACTGACCTAATGAGGGAAGAGTAGAGGGAGACAATGACCTCTTTCTTCCTGGATGCAAAACCTTTAGTAATGAGATGTGCCATATAGAAGAACTTTCTGACCACAGTGGTACTGTGGTGTTTAAAAGAGAGGTTGCTGTTAGCTTGTGTTCCCAAATCTCTTATAATGCCTTCTGTGTTCAGTGGACTACCATCAATGTGGCAATTCATGGGGAACCAGGTTTTTCCCAAAGGGGATGACGACACATATTTGGCATTGAGCTTGAGGCCATGGTTCTGAAACCAGTCATTGGTCTCAGTGAGACCTTTCTGTAGGATGTCAACATCACTTGGGGAGTTAATAATAGCTCCCAACTTGCAATCATCTGCAAACTTTGTCAGCCAGAGTCCCTTTGTCTTGGCCTGGACTTCAGAGAAGTAGATACCAAACAGGAGAGGACCCAGGATTGAACCCTGTGGGACTCCACTTGTGGCTGGTCAGCAGTCTGACTTGGAGTCAGCTACTTTCACACTGTGGGTTCTATCTGTGAGCCAGTTTGCAACCCACCTAGTGATATAGGGGTTGATGCCTACCTTAGTGAGTTTTTCTATTATTCCTGAGTGGGGAATGGTATCAAAGGCCTTGGCCAGATCAAGGTTGGGTGTATGAACCACCCTGCCCTCATCCACAGCTCTGGTGACTGACTCAAAGAAGTTGACCAGGCTGAGCAGGCATGATCTACCCTTCACAAAACCAAACTGTGTGGGATCCAGAGTTGTGAGATTCCCTATATCCTTGTTTATTAGGTCCATGATGATGTGCTCCACAGCTTTGCATATCAGATTCATCAGACTAATGGGGCAATAGTTTCTAGGATCTGTAGACACTCCTCCTTTGTGGAGAGGGATGACTAGCAGTGCACCATTCGGCAGGGACAAAGCCTGAGATGAGGTTGTGATTGAACAGGGCACACAGGTGAGGTGCCATTTCACTCTGTAGTTCATGCAGAACACAGCCAGGGATATTGTCAGCTCCCATAGAAGCTGAATTCTTGGCCTTGGACAGTGCTGTTCTAACCTATGCAGCAGTAATACTGGGTGCCTGACAATCTACCAATATTATGATTGGTCCTTTGGAGGGGAGAGAGGGGTAAAGTTGGCACAGAATCTGTTGGCCAGTATATTGGCAATATCTATTGGTTCAATATAGGAGGTGCCATCGTGCAGTAGCTCAGAGCAAATCTGGGTATTGCCATGGAGATTCTTTGCATAACTATACAAGGCCATGTGGTTGTCTTTACTATCTGCTGTAATTCTGTTTTCATAGCTAGCTTTAGAGGATTTGATGAGGGTTCTCAACTTTCCAGTCTTGGGATTTCACCTTATTCTGCATCAGTTTCCTCCTTCTGTTGTAGAGTTTGTTTATGGCAGGGGACCACCAGATTGGCTTCCTTTTTTGGAGGAGAGCATCTGGGTTCTTTTGGGTATGGTGAGATCCATGCATTTGTGTATGTGTTCGTACAGTGCATTGGGGTATGATCTGGTGGTCATGCAGCTATTCTACATTTGCATGGGTGCCGTGAAGTTAACCACCTCTGTTTTTAGGTGCCCAAAGTTAACTATGGAGAAGTTTTTCATGGTGGTTACCTTTGCAGGGGGTGGGTGGGGTGTGGATTTCCAAGGTGATTAGTTTGATGTCGGATCTAACCAGGGAGGCATTGACTATTGGTGTAGAGCAACAGTTGCCCATGTTAGTAATGACCAGGTCAAGGATGTTGCTACTTCTAGTGGGGGGTAAGAATGAGCTGGTCCAGGGTATTGGAATTAATGAATTCCAGGAAACTCTGGGCAAGTGTATTGGTACACGAGTAGTTTTCCCAGTTAGTCCAGGGGTAGTTGAAGTCATCCAGTATGAGAGTGTTAGGTTGGACCCTAATATTCTCCAGAGTGCTTAGGAATGTGGAATGTGAGTCTTGGGACATAGTTGGGGACCTATAGCAGGCTACGGCCTGAATAGCTGTCTTACCTAATGTTAACTGCACCTGAAGTATCTCTGATGTATTATGTTCAGCTACCAGTCTTTAGGTGTGTGCATCCTTTATGAATATGGAAACACCACCAACTTTGGAGCTTCATTCCAAGTTCCGGGGCCCAAAGGTGAGGAATGAGTTATAGCATGGTTGCGTAGGGGTGCTTTCTGCTGCTTTGAAACAGGTCTCTGTTACAGCACAAATGTCGATGTTCTCCATTTTAAGGAGTGTTTCGAGTGAGTGCATTTTGGGATTTAGACTTCTAGCATTGAGCAGCATGACCCTCATTTTGCATTTGTTTGTAGCTGCTACGGTGGAAATTTGGTCTTTTGAACACTGCCTAAAAAAGGCACTATAGGGGTGGCAAGAGCCTTGGCCATTATCCAGAAGCCTGGGTTGACAGACGCAGGCCATCTCTGGCAAAGCATCAAGGTCTGTCAATCATGTCATCACAGGCAGACAGATACTGGATCCCCTTAGAATGACACCAGAAACTTAGCCAGTTGTTGAAATCAGTCATTTTCTTCTTGTACTGTGGTATCATTCTGGGTGATGGTAGGATGCTGCTCAGGGGTAGGGTCATACCCACCTGGGCTACATAATCTGAGAGCTCCTCCATGTCTCTTTTCATGTCGTCCAGGGAGGTACATCTCAGGTCATTCACACCCACATGTACAATGACAGAGTCATATTTGTCCCTGTTGTTGAGGGACCTGAGTGAGTGCTTTATGTGGTGGATCCTGGCATCTGACAGGCAGCTGACTGTTACTTTCTCCTTATTCAAACTAGTGAGTAATCGAGTCACCTATGATTAGTGTGTTGGGCATGCTGTTTTGCCTTAGGGGCTTTAGTTGAGTGTCACACTGTTTAGGAGAGTTATGTGTCTCATGATTAGTGTTGTGTCGTGGTGCTCAAGTGCATCTCTGCCTTGGAGGTCACTGCTGTTTGGGTAGATTTTTATTGGGAACCTCCATGAAGGTGGGTGTGTGATTTGTGTTTTTATGTGAAGGCAGTGCTCATGTGTGTTCTGGAGGGCTATGTGTTCCATGTGATGTGGTGCAAGTGTTTACCTTCTCCTCTTGACCAGCTATTCCAGTCTTGGCTGGTGAGTGCGTGGTTTTCAATTTGTATATAGAAGTGCATCTCTTGCAAGTCAGAGTGTTGGGAGGTAAGAGGAGAGGGTTGTCAGTGTACATGAGCAGTTGCTGCACTGCCTCATAGGGGCATTATTTCTCCAAAATACTCTCAGTAAAGTTTTTGTCCCAGTATCTCACAAATAGTTAACAGTTTCTACCTGGAGAGACATATTCTAGTGTTGCAACTGAAAGATAAAACAGTAAAATCAAAATCAAAATCTGATAATTTAATATAGTGCCACAGTGTAAAATATTGGCTCCTTTCTATGGGTTTATAAGCTTTTTAGTCTCAAAAGGAAAGTGTTGCATTAAGGTTAAAATACTTAGGCTCATAGGTGTGTACTAGGCTAATGGCCCTGGAGCCTATATAACCCTAGCCCAAGAAGATTCCCTGGCATCATGCCGCACAAAGTTAGTTCTCAGTGCCCCTGTCAAGCAAGGCCACTGAAGTGATCCCCGTGGTGAACATCCTATTGTCTACCCACTAATCATGATTTCTCTTAAAGAGGGCCAGTTAAATGTTGTACTTGATGTGAATGGGAAGTTTGTTCCATAGTATGGGAAGTCTCTGGGTTAGGAACCTGTCCCTCCAGCATGTAATGTTTATTGTGGTAATGAGGTTAAAGTCCCTGGAGCATGTGGCTTAGAGAGATTGGGATTTTTTTAGGTGTAGCATATCTAGCAGCTCTGGGTCAGACATGGCTTTGTAGGTTAAGCAGAGATCGCCTCTAAGTAGGTGATAAGAGACAGAGTTTTTTTGAGTCTGTCCATATAGGGCATGTATCTAGGGCCTAAGATCCTCTTAGTGAGGTATTTTTGTGGCCTTTCCAGTTGGTGTAGGTGTCTAGTGAGGTACATAACAAATGGGGCATTGTATTCTATAATAGGTCTAATGAGGGACATGTAGAGATGGATTATGACCTCTTTCTTCCTGGATGAAAAACCTTTTGTAATGAGATATGCCACATAGAAGGACTTTCTGACTACAGCGGCAATGTGGTTATCAAAGGAAATGTTGCTGTCAACCTGTGTCCTTAGGTCTCTTATCACACCTTCGGTGTTTAGTGGACTACAGCCTATGTGGTAGTTCATGGGCACCGAATTTTTCCCATTGGGAATGACAATGCACTTTTTGGTATTGAGCTTAAGGCCATGGTTCTGGTACCAGTCATTGGTGTCAGTGAGGCCTTTTTGTATAATGTCTACATCAGTTGGAGAATCAATAATGGTTTGCAGTTTGCAGTCATCTGCAAACTTGGTCAGCCAGAGTCCCTTTGTGTTGGCTTGAACTTCAGAGAAGTAGATGTCAAACAGGAGAGGACCTAGGACCAATCTCTGTGGGACACCACTTGTAACTGATCGGTAGTCTGATTGGGAGTCCACTACTTTCACAGTGTGGGTTCTATCAGTGAGCCAGTTGGCAACCCATCTTATTACATAGGGGTTTATGCCTAGTTTAGTGAGTCTATCTATGATACCTGAGTGATGGATTGTGTCGAAGGCCTTGGCATGATCTAGGTAGGTTGTATGAACTGCCTTGTCCTCATCCACAGCTCAGGTGACAGACTCGAAGAAGTCTATCAGGTTGAGCAGGCATGATCTACCTTTCAGAAACCTATAATGTGTGGGGTCCAGAGTTTGAAGATTCCCTATGTCCTTATTTATAAGGTCCATGATGATGCGCTCCATAACCTTACATATCAGACTCGTTAGGCTAATCTGGCAGTAGTTCCCAGGGTCTGTAGTTGCTCCCCCTTTGTGCAGTGGGATGATCATAACAGTGTACCATTCAGTAGGAACAAAGCCTAAAATGAGGCTGTGATTGAACTGGGTACTCGGGTCTGGTACCAGTTCACTTTGTGATTCATGTAGAACACAGCCAGGGATATTATCAGGTCCCATGGAAGCTGTATTCTTGGCTTTGGACAGTGCGTTTTTTTACCTGTGTAGCTGTGATAATAGGGACTTGGCATTCCTCCCGTACTATGATAGGCCCTTTAGGGGTGAAAAGGGGGTAAAGTTCACACTGAACCTGTCACCCAATATGTTGGCAATATCAGTTGGTTCTGTATATGTATTGCCATTGTGCTGTAACTCAGAGCAGATCTGAGTATTGCCATGTAAATTCTTGACATAACTATAGAATGCCTTGTGGTTGTCTTTAGAATCTGCAGCAGTTTTTGTTTTCATAGCTAGCTTTAGAGGATTTGATGATGGATCTCAGTTTTTTGCTGAGGCTGACAAAGGAGTTTATCCAGTCTTGGGACTTCACTCTTTTCTGCAACAGTTTTTTTTTCCTTCTGTTGTAGAGTTTGTTAATGGTGGGAGGCTACCAGATTGGCTTCCTTTTTTGGAGGAGAGGGTTTTGGTTCTGTTTGGTATGGCCTGTTCCATGCACTTGTGTATGCACTCATACAGTGCATTGGTGTATGATTCAGCAGTCATGCACCTATTTTCCATTTGCATGGGTTTCGTGAAGTTAGCCACCTCTGTTTTTAGATGCCCAAAATTGGCTTTGGAGAAGTTTTTTATGGTGGTTTCCTTTAAAGGGGGTGAGGGTGGGATGTGGATATCCATGGTGATTAGCTTGTGGTCAGATCTGAACCAGGGAGGAGTTGATTACTAGTGTAGAGCAACTGTCACCCATGTTAGTAATGACCAGGTCAAGGATGTTTCTACCCCTGGTGGGGGTAAGAATGAGTCGGTCTGGGGAATTGGAATTAATGAATTCCAGAAAACATTGAGCAAGTGAGATGGTACATGAGTAATTTTCCCAGTTAATGGAGGGGTAGTTAAAGTCTCCCTGTATAAGGGTATTGGGTTGTACCATAATATTTTCCAGTGTGTTTAGGAATGTGGAGTGGGAGTCTTGGGACATGGTGGGGGATCTATTGCAGGCTACAATCTGGATTGCAGTTTTACCCAGTGTTAGTTGCACTTGAAGTATCTCTGATGCGTTATGTTGGGCTACTAGCCTGGAGTTGTGCATATCCTTTATGTATATGGAGAAACCACCACCTTCAGTGCTTCAGTCCAGGTTTAGGGGCCAAAAGGTGTGATATGAATTATAGCCTGGTAGTGCTGGGGTGCTCGCTGGAGCCTTGAACCAGGTCTCGGTCACTACACAGATGTCAATGTTCTCCATTTTAAGAAGTGTTTCGAGTGAGTACATTTTGAGATTTAGACTTCTAGTGTTGTGTAGCATAATGCTCAGATTTTGTTTGCTTGTAGCTGTTATGGTGGTAATTTTGTAGCTGTTATGGTGGTACTTTTGTCTTTAGGACATTGCCTAAAGAAGGCACTATAGGGGTGGCAAAAGCCTTGGCCAGTATCCGGAATCCCTGGGATGACAGGTGCAGGCCATCTCTGGTGAAGCATCGAGGTCTGTAGATCATGTCATCCCAAGCAGACAGATACTGGATCCCCTTAGAATGACATCAAAAACTTAGCCAATTGTTGAAGTCAATCATTTTCTGCTTGTGCTGTGGTATCATTCTGGGTGACGGTAGGATGCTACTCAGAGCTAGGGACATACCTGACTGGGCTTCAAGATCCAAGAGCTCCTCTATGTCCCTTTTCATGTAGTCTAGGGAGGTACATCTCAGGTCATTCACTCCAACATTGACAATGACAGAGTCATATCTGCACCTGTTGTGGAGTGACCTAGGGGCATGCATTATGTGGTGGATCCTGGCACCCGACAGGCAGCTGACTGTAACTTTCTCCTTATTCACCCTAGTGAGTGAGACATCAGTGTGCCTTACTATTGAGTCACCTATGACTAGTGTATTGGGTATGTTGTTTTGCCTTGTGGGCTTTGGTTGAGTGGCACACTGTTTATGTGAGCTATGTGTCTCATGGTTTGTACTGGGATGTGGTGGTTGTTTGTGTTTCTACCTCAGAGGTCTCTGTTGTTTGGGCAGATTTTTATTGAGAGCCTCCATGAAAGTAGGTGTGTGTTTTGTGTTACTATGTGAGGGTTGTAGTGGTGTCTGTTCTGGTGGGCTATGTGTTGATTGTGGTGTGGTGCAGGTGTTATCCTTCTCTTCTTGACTGGCTAATCCAGTCTTGGCTGGAGAGTGCTTGGCTTCCAATTTGGCTATATATTTGCATCTCTCACAAGTCATAGTGTTGGGAGGTAAGAGGAGAGGGTTGTCTGTGTACATGAGGCAGTTGCTACACTGCCTCAGGATGCCCAAGTTCACCAGGTTGACAGGGGAAAGCAGAGGGAACTGACCTTTAGACATGTCATGATATATGCTCACTATATTAAGTACTGAAGCCTTTTACAGGAAGATGTCACTCAAAGTGTCTGAGTCTGTACAAAGCACTGCCAAACACTCAAGGGGAAACCAGTATGTAGACCCTGAAAATTTAAGGATGACGTATTTAGGCAGATATTTTTAAGTTAGGAAGAAATCAAGCAGTACTTACTGAAAATAAAGAATTAGCTTGTCAAGAATGATGAAAAGAGGGGAGACACATGAATGGCTACTGCCTGGCTACTACTAATGCTGGTCTCAGCACAGCTTCATTCTTTTGGGATACATAGCTCCTTTGCTTCTTCTCTCACCAGAAGCAAAATGTTAGCAACAATCCCAAGAAGAGAAGCAGGCCACAGCCTGTTTGGTGATCCACAGTCTTGTCCCAGATGATGCATGGGTATGCAGGCTTTTAGCCTTTTTCTGGTAGATGCCTCAAATAGGAACCAGACCAATCAGGTACGTTAAGCACAGACATTAACTCTCCAACCAGAAACAGTTAGGAATCAATGCACTCTGCTCCTACTCTCACCAGGATTAGAATATAAGCACAGATTCCAAGCTGTCACCTATAAAGCAGTTATTAAGCTTTCTGGTGATCAGCTGTCTACAGGAAATAATGTAACTGCATGCCTTCTCTCACCAGGAGGAAACAGAAGCACTAATCCCAAGATGACTACTGAGAGGTAGAATGTAGGCTCTACAATAACTCGTGGTCCTGCAATATATGCTTAAAGGTAATATGAAAAAAATGGTTTATCCTAAACACTACAGTGTGCACTAGAAGAGTTAAATGTGAAAGTAGGTAACTTAAGTTTTACCTGTCTAAAAAGTTAAGTTTTAGTGGAGAGTCACTATTTTTAAAACAGCAAGATAGATTGAAAGGGGGTGGTCACGTTTTATTCTGGTACTATGGAATACAGTAGGATGGCCAATAAATTTAAATAGCTGAAGGGGAGTGATTTCACAAAATGACAATTTTGTGCTTACTCACAACAACCAGTAAAAGCAGAGTGGAAATAAGATATATGGTCAAATTAACATAAGGGGCAGGCAGCTAGAAAGACAGTGGTGTTTAAGCACACAACAGTAACTGGGTGGGAGAGTGGGAAAATATCTGTATGGCTCTCAAGAAACAAAGGTGTGGTGTATTTTCAAGTTTTAATATGCAGTTAAAAGCAGAATACAAGTAAAACACAGTGTAAAGAAAACAAACCACAGTATACAAAATAGAAAAAGGTAATAAGGTAATACAGAATACAACAAATAAAAAGCAAACTAACCTTTCCTCACAGCAAACTGTAGTAGAGTCTGGGTGAGCCTTTCCAGTAAAGCTCTGAAATGTTTTATTTTACCCCTTAAATAGAAGGTGTAGTTCCTAGCTCCACCCCCTGAGTTCACAGATGATTAACCTTAACTGACCTCTTCCAACTTATGTATGACTCCTTAATTTACCTGTTCTATTTTTTGTCTTAAGTCTGTTAAATCAAGTCACGCAATGGCAGGATTGACTTTTGAATTAAATACATTTACTGTACCTTGTCACCTTTGGCAACTGTACCGTCAATCCATTTATGACTGAAGTATTAAAAAATTCCTCTAGGCTTGAGAAGGGCACTGTATAACCTGACAAAGATTGTTTTAATAATGCAAAAGCTCTGATTACAGGATCTGACTTAACAGAAGTGTTTTAGTTGGAGACTACATGTGCTATAAAATACTTTTGCTATGCTGAATGCACAAATTTTCAGTAGAAAGTGATCAACGGTGAAAAGATATGATGGATACAAAGGCTAATAAGTGGTTCTGCAGGAAATGGGTGGCCTGAGACAAGATTAAGTAATACTTCAGAAAGATACATCTGGTCTCTAAATAGCTATGGATGCCATAACAATTCAGAAGAAATTATTTGGTCAAATGAATGCTCATTGGAAAAGTTTGTGAGCCAATGATCCAAAGCATATCTTAGACACAGTAGCAGTCCTGCAAATGAAGAATAATAACATGGAAGACACCTCTAACAAGAGCAGTGAGATCATAGACCTGAAGTGGGAAATATGGATGGGATATCCTGAGATTTGTTGTATTTCTTTGTAGAATCATTGATGAAATTATCAGTGATACCTCAAGACTTCATTACTAAGATGAACAAGGCCCATGAAACTGAGATGTGGCCACCAGTGGCTGGAAAACTGAGACATTTGCTTATGAAATGCCATTCTCAAAAATATGTATTGAAGAAAGCCTCCCAGAAATGGAGATTGCAGCTAAAAGATAAAAAGTATTGCTTGAGAGAATGCAGTTGAACCCAGTGATGTATGTCCTTATGGCAGCCTAAGACTTGCATTTAAATTAGGTTAACCCTTCAAAATAAAAGATTCATGGAAAGGGAAGACCTAAGTCCATAAATTCCCAGTAGTCCAGAGTTGTAGTGTGAAATGCTGGGAAAGGAGATCAGAGTGACCTGGTAGCATCTAAGGTAGCAGAAATGGGTGCATATCTAATAGTTAAGGAAAAAGGTTATAAAAGGAAGAGACAGGGATCTAGTTTTAGGCATAATTACTGAAAGTGTGCAATGCATTTGATCCCACAGCTCAAATGTAGAGAATGGAGTTGAACAGCTGAGGCCTGTTGATATAAGGATAATGGTGAGATCTCCACTAAAATTAGGACGGGAGAGAATAAAATGTAAAGATTAAGATTATTTCTAGCCAGAGTTGGACCCCAGATGACAAAGTGAAGATAGTGAGGGGATCCAGTGTCGAGAAGTTAAGGTAGGGGTTGACTAATAGTCCAGGTAGTAGGTGGTAAGTAGACAGTATTACCTTCTGGTTAGGCTGGGAATTAGCAGAGCAACAAAATGATGCAGGCCATAAACCTTCATTATAAGGACAAATAGGGTGTGATTCTGGATAAGCATAAGGATAGGAGCAAGCCTACTTATCATGACTTACTTCTGTGTGTCTTTGCTAGCTGTTTCTCCAAAGTATAATAAGTGCCTAGTCACCATTATCACTCAGGGATCCATCAAAATTCAGCAAGGCAGTGCTGGGAAAAGAAAGGGAGAGGATAACACCAAAAGGAAGAGCAGTATTTCTTCTGAAATTGGAGTATAGAAAATACTGAAATAATGAAAATGAATATATCCTTATCAATAGTGAGATACTGAGATAAGATAGGGTAGTGCAAGATAAACACTGGTTTGAAGGCTGCAGATAAAGAATGACCATTTCAGTTGAAATAAGATGCTTATGATTTGTACAGGTTAGACTGCAGGTTATTTTAAAGGTTTTCTGTACTTTGACAATCATAACGGAGGTCCTTACCCCATTTTATAAAACCTGCAAAGACTTCAAAATCCATCATCTTCAACATCGCTTTAGCCTCTCCTTATCCCAACAACCTTTTCACTCTTTCTGGAAGCTTCCAGCTATCATTCTCATAGCTAAAACAGACTAATCTTCAAAAAGTTTGGAAGCAGCATCCACATTTTCATAGCCCTTCAATGTGGACTCACTAAAGGACATAACACTCCGACAGCCATTCTTACTCACACTGATTTCATTCTTACTACTACCAACAAAGGTCTTATGAATGTCATTCTCTTCACTTATTTAGTTCAAGCTTTTGAATCCTTCTGTTAGACCTGGTGCACAATGCCTTCCACTGTTATAGCTTGTTATAGCTTTGAACTGTCTACAATTACATGTTTTCAGAACTAAATAATTAACAGATGCTTTAAATTAAAACTGGTGACATTGTTTCTTCAGTCCACAATATATATTCAGGCGTACAACAAAGTTCCATCCTTTGGACACTTATTTTTCAGCATCTTCAACAACATAGTAAGGCAAAGCATAAGAAATTACATTATTCTCTATGCCAACTATGTGGCCATTTTCAATTTAGCTTCATCGCAGCAATCAATGTATATCCAAACCACAAACAGGAACAAGGCCAAAAGTATGTTCCTTGGCACTCTCCTTGACTCAAGACACAACTAAACTGTATCACTTTATTGTCTATTAACAATATTCATATAGGTGCCACATCTACCTGCAAACACGTCAGAACCACTCTCTGTCCACTACTTTTGGTGTCAACTTATATATCAACTGGTTGAGATATCAAATTAACAAGAATGTCAATGTCAAAGTCTTCTGTTTCCTCTCCACAAAGGCCTGCTTAGCAATTAAAAATTGAAAATTGAATATTTCAACATCAACCTGAATACAGCATGCCATTGTTGGATTTTTTTAATTATTTAAACTATCAGACCTTCAAAGCCTATACAACCGGATCGGTAAATTTTTCTCTGTTCACCACTTAATGACTACCTTTATGCCCCCATTTGCCAAGCTCAATGGCTTCATGTTCAGGAAAAGACAGAGCTCCTTCTTCTCATTC
The DNA here is from genome assembly GCF_019279795.1 of Protopterus annectens. Classification (NCBI taxonomy): domain Eukaryota; kingdom Metazoa; phylum Chordata; order Ceratodontiformes; family Protopteridae; genus Protopterus; species Protopterus annectens. The sequence goes on from NC_056731.1 coordinate 1,811,222,788, forward strand.
TCAAATATAAATCGATTACAGTCTAGCTTCTCTACAGGTATAACCGCCATTCAAACATCTGCTACCATATATGACCTCCACTCTTGGTCCAACAAGGCCCCTATCCTACATAAACTTGCCAAGACATTTGCAAAGTCTAACCATATTTATCAGTTCTCAGTACAAAATCTTGGGCAACATACTTTCTGTAATCATATCTGGCTTCAGACCCCAAGAATTCTGAACCAAATATCTTATCCATCTTATTGTCAGACCTTTTGACTCCTGATTCCAACACATCTGCAATAACACCAATAACATAACTTCTACTGTATATATAAACCTTACAGTTTTTCTCTAAGCTGATGAGCTTATCCACCAGTTCCTGTACAATCAATTATGCATTTTTTTGCAAATAATGGAGTAAAAATTATTTATGTAACAGTAATTCTTGAACACTGATATTAATAACAGTTAACTGTCTATAATTTGAGTTATTTCTATCAAGTATACACATCATTTAATTTGATTTTAGTAAGCATTTTTTTTATTTTTCATGTGATCTGTTTGCGCATACCATCTTGTACTAAGATTATAAATGTGTTCTCTACTATTACTCTGTCTTATACATATGGACTCTGGCTGAAGTGGGTCTGTTAAATCAGTTTACCACTCAATCAACATATGCAAAATAAATAAATAAACAAATAAATAAATAAATATGTTTTCTTTAACATGTGTTTAGTAATTTGCTTAGTACTTTGCATCACCTTAATTACAGTCGCTGTTTAGGTTTGCAACAAATCCAAAATGCATGTTAAATTATTTAAAAGGCCATCGAACATTTCTTCCATGAAACTTATCTATTTATTTTTTCATTTATGTATATTAGTTTACCAGGGTAGTGCACTGCCGGCACAGTCTAGCTGAATAGGATCACATAAAGAATGAACAAAACATTTACAGATACAAGGATATGCTAGAATACAAATATATGTACATATTTATAGATGCAAGAATATGCTGCAACATTTAGTTCCAAGTGTCAAAAAGTGGATGCAAAAATGGAATTATGCTTAGCAGAGCAGATAAGATAATGTGAATAATAGGGTGAGATGTAACCATTATGACTGAGGTGGTTGAGAGACAGAAGCATATCATATACAGCAGGGATGAATACATTACACAAGGCAAGTGAGAATAGCTGCACAAAAGCATACCATGGGGAGAAGGCAGAAAAGATGAGATATGCATGCAGGGGGATGAAGGGTTGAAATAAGAACTGTGAAAGAGGTGCAAAGAGAAGAGGGAAGTAGGATGAGTGAGAGGCATTAAGTAAGGGGGTGACATGATGAGATAAGGAAGGATGAAGCAGGAATAAAGGGATGTGTGAGAGAGCTGTAGAGCTCACGTAATATGACCTGAATGAGTGCAGCTGTGCTTTGCTTGGGTGAAAAGGAGGATACTGGAATTGCACTGTCCAAATTTATTATAATGGAATACATGCATAGGATACTGGAATGGCACTGTCCAAAGGTATTATAATGGAATACATGCATAGGATACTGGAATTGCACTGTCCAAAGGTATTATAACAGAATACATGCATGGAATGGCACTGTCCAAGGGTATTATAATGGAATACGTGCATAGAATACTGGAATGGCAATGTCCAAAGGTATTATAATGGAATGCATGCATAGGATACTGGAATGGCACTGTCCAAAGGTATTATAACGGAATACGTGCATAGGATACTGGAATGGTAATGTCCAAAGGTATTATAATGGAATGCATGCATAGGATACTGGAATGGCAGTGTCCAAAGGTATTATAATGGAATACATGCATAGGATACTGGAATGGCACTGTCCAAAGGTATTATAATGGAATACATGCATAGGATACTGGAATGGCACTATCCAAAGGTATTATAATGGAATACATGCATAGGATACTGGAATGGCAATATCCAAAGGTATTATAATGGAATGCATGCATAGGATACTGGAATGGCACTGTCCAAATGTATTATAATGGAATACATGCATAGGATACTGGAATGGCAATATCCAAAGGTATTATAATGGAATGCATGCATAGGATACTAGAATGGCACTGTCCAAAGGTATTATAATGGAATACATGCATTTTGTGGTATCATTATTAAAATCTGTTAGTATTAAATTTATTATGAAAAAAAAAAACTTGTCCACCAATCACTTCAGAGGAACAAACATGTACCTAATTAAAAACCTTCCAGTGATTACCCATTAAAAAGGTTTGTGCTATTTGCATCCATTTTAAGAGTAATTCATCTGTTCACTGATTATTGTCCATCTCAGGATGTTCTTCCAATTGCTATCTATGTTCATTGTATTCTAATATCACCATATTAAATATGCCAATTACTATCCTAGTAACTTCTGAGAAAGACAATAGATATTATGGACACCCTGTCTAATATCCATTCTCTGTATTTAGTTGAAAACATAACTAAACTAAATTAGAGATCAGTTAGGCAATCTGAGGCCTAGCAATGGGAATGCAAAAACAGCCTCATGAAGGCACTCATTTGTCACGGTCTTATCTTCTCGCAATACATGACATTATCAGCATCGTTTTATTGACTCACTGTTAAGCAGCTTTCCTTCTCTTACTTCCCACCTTAGTGAACAGAAGCCCGGTAGTCCATGTAAACTTTTCATTTGCACAGCCTTAAAAACGTATATCAGCTAAGAGCATTTATAATGACTTTGGCTTCCAATGACTAAGTGGCAGCAACACAGAGCTCTTACAGCGAACTAAATGTTAAACTTCTGACTGAGATCTGAAAAGTCAAACTATATGTAAGAAATAATATACTTTAACTGATTACCTGCTGTAATTTGAAAAGACAAACTAAACATAAGAAATAAATTACTTAAACATATTTCTGCTGTAAATAATACCTGTAATTCTTTAGAAAATGTTAAGTTTGGTTCTTAAAAAATTCTGTTTCAAACACAAATACCAAGGTTGCCAAAAATGTACCTGAAGTAGAATTTATCAAAAAGTAAATTATTGGATGTTATTTAAAATAAATCATTAACTTTCATGTTAAAAGAAGATCAAGAATAAACTAAGAAGATTAAATCTCATCAGATCGTCATAGTTTCAGAACATGAGCAGTGGATTTACTTAATTTTATGGCAGCAAATAAAAAAATAGGCATGAAAACATCTCTGCGGGATGTGACTACTAAAATTCAAAAAAGTAAATCACAGTATGACTTTTTAATTAAACCAAATCAATAGCTTTACAAGGTAATAGAAGACCAAGCAAACTTGAGTTTAACAGCTTCACAATCCAGACTGCATGAAGGAACTGAGAGACAAAATTAGACAGCTTTCTTTAACTGCTTGTATCATATAGACTCATAGGTTCATAGCTCATAGTTGTTTACTAGGCTAATGACCACAAGAGCCTTTTCAAAAGTCTAGCCATGCATCCTAAATCTCTGACAAGTTCTGGCACCCTTGATAAGTGTAATCAGGAGCTTGGTAGATAAAATATTTACAAACAGGGGCCTGGGAGATTAAACATTTACAAGCTGCCTGTCCATTAGAGGCATAAGTGCCAAAGTAGGGATGAATTTCCTGCTCCCCATTCAATTGTCCAAGTTATATTTGAATTGGGTTAGGGAGGAACTCTGCTTCACATGGATGGGGATCATGTTCCAGAGACAGGATAGTCTATAGGATACATACCTTTCTCTTCAGCAGGTCCAATTTTTATCACAGGTAAGGTTGAAGTCTTTCGAATTGGTAATTCTGGTGATGTTTGTTTTGCAGATATGCAGGAGGTCCAGCAGAGAGGGTTCTGACAATGCCCCATATGCCAGGCACAGATCTCCCCTCAACAACATGTAGGAGATAGAATACAGGGATAGGGCCTTGAGGTGGTCTGCATAGGATATATTACTTATGCCCTATATTCTTTTAGTGAGCAACCTTTGTGAACATTCCAGTTTTGGGATATGCCTGGTTAGGTGCATACCAAAGGGGGCATTGTACTCAATGATAGGTCTGATGAATTTCAAATAGAGTGGAACAATGACTTCCTTGGACCTAGATGCCATACTTTTGTTTATAAGTTGTGCAACATAGAATGATTTTCACGCTACTGTAGACATGTGATGGTCAAAGGCTAGATTACTGTCTATGTGTGCCCCTAAGTCCCTCACTACTGGGTCACCTCTAACAGGTGTGTTGTCAATATGAGAGTCACCATGGGTGGATGACTTCCCAAATGATAATATTATGCATTTCTTGGCATTTAGTTTTAGTCCATGGCTTTTACACCAGTTGTTTGTCTGTGTCAGCCCTTCCTAAAGAATATTTGTGTCTGTGTAGGATTTAATGACAGCTCCTAATTTGCAATCATCTACAAATTTGGTCAGCCAGAGGGCATTGACATTGGCATTGACTTAAGAGAAGTAAATGCCAAAAAGGAGCAGTCCCAGAAACAATCCATTCGGGACTGTCCTTTTTGTAGAAGTAGACTCCCAATTCTAACTTCTTGAGTCCTGTCTGTGAGACAGTTAGCTATCCATTGGGTGACATAAGGGTTTGTACTTAACCTCATGAGTTTGTCGGCAATGCCTGAGTATGGCATTGTGTCAAATGCCTTGGCCAGTTCAAGGTATGCAGTGTATACCATTTTGCCCTTCATCCATTCCTTTGTTGACCTTCTCAAAGAAATCCACAAGCTGAGTAGGCATGACCTGCCCCTGACGAAACCAGATTGTGTTGGGTCCAGTGTCTGGAGGCTTACTATATTATTATTGATAATTTCCATGACAATTCCTTCCATGGCTTTGCATATGAGACTGGTGATACTTATAGGTCTGCAGTTTACATGGTCTGTAGATGGCCCACCTTTGTGCAGAGGGGTGACTGTTGCTGTTCTCCATTCATGAGGCACAAAGCCTGTTTGGAGACTACAGTTAAATAGCAATTCAAGACAGCCTGATAGGTCATATTTTATGCTATTTAGAAGGCATCCTAGGATACTGTCTGGGCTCATTGATGCAGTGTTCTTGGCTTTAGAGAGAGCATTAAGGACATGTTCTCTAGAGATAGCAGGGGGAATTATATTTGTTGGTATTTCCTGTGGGAAGGTTGAGGGAGAGAGGGGGATAAACTTGGACCAGAATTTGTTGGCCAGTAGGTTTGCTGTATACTCTGGCTCAGTATAGGTGGCTCCATTTACAATGAGCTCTACACACAATTGTATATTGCATTTGAGGTTGCAGACATAGCTAAAGATTGAATTGTGGTTGTCCTTGGCCTGGGAGGCCAAATTTACCTCAAATTTGGCTTTGGTAGACTTTATTTGTCTTCTGAGTTGTTTAATTAGTGCCTTTATCCTGCTGGGTGCTATACCTCCTAATTTTATCCATGAGTTTCTTCCTTCTGCTATACAACCTATTGATTTTGTGATTGCACCGGGGTGGCTTGTTTTTTGAGTCAGTTCTGTACTTCATCCTGGTGGGTACAGCTACCTTTATGCAGCTATTGACATGCTTGCACATGGTTTCTGTGAACAGTTCTGCAGAAGCAGCAGTGTTTTCAATGTTTATGTGAGCTTGAAATTTTGCCAGGTTACCACTTAATAGCAGGAAGTTAGCCTTAGAGTTGTTCCTGAATATTCCAAGATTAGCTGGGGGTCCAGATTTTATTTTTACTTCAAAGGAGACCATTGTGTGGTCTGACCTTACCAGGGAAGACATTACACTAGTGGGTGTGCAGCACTCTCCCATATTATCAGTGAGGACCAGATCCAGTATGGTTGCATCCCTGGTTGGTGTATTCACAATCTGATCCAGGGAGTTTGTGTTTATAAAATTCTGGAATCTCTGTGCCTTGTACCTGTACGTTTGGTGTCATATAGGATTCCCAATTAACAGTAGGGAAATTAAAGTTACCCATGACTGTGGTATTGGGTTGGATGGTGAGTGTTTCCAATAAGTTTAAATACATGGCATGGTTTCCTGGGTCATATAGGAGGACCCATTGCTTGCAGGGAAGTGGTATTGGATTTTGCCTATGGTGATTTAAGCATGAAGAAGCTCAAGTGCATTGTCTTGTTTGACAGGCCTTGAGGTATATTTATTTTTGATGTAAATCGAGACACCTCCAACTTTAGTCCCTGTCTGTGTAGTAGCTGGTCTAAATGTGTGGAAGGCATTGTAACCTTGCACTGTTGGTGTGCTCTCCACAGTTTTAAACAATGTGTCAGTGACTGGACAGACATCAGCATTCTCTAGGGTGAAAAGAGGTTCTAGGGAGTGGAGTTTTTTTGTTTAGACTCCTAGTATTGAGCAGTAATTACTTTAGATTTTCTTGGTTATTGGAAGTACTTTCAGATTTGCATTGCCTAAAAAAGGCACTACGGTGGAAGTCAATGTTGTAGCTAATATTCAAAAGCCTAGAGGGGAGAGGTGCAGACCATTCCTGGCAAAGCAGTGTGGTCTGTTGACCATCTCTGTCCATTTAGAAAAATATCGAACCCCCTTAGAATGACACCAGAAAATAAGCCAATTATTAAAATCAGTCATCTTTTGTTTGTATTGTGGTATCATCCTTGGAAAAGGTAAAATGCTGCTCAGTGCTAGGCTCATACCAGCCTGGGACACACACTCTGAGAGCTCCATGATGTCTCTCTCTTCATTTAATCTAGGGAAGAAAATCTCCAGTCAGCTACACCCAAATGGAATGTGATTGAGTCATACTGGTACTTGTGGTCCAATGTCTTGAGTGCGTGTGTAATGTGGCAGATCCTACCCCTGATAAGCTACAGACCGTGACTTTCTCCTTGCTCATCAGCGTCTCTCAAATGGAGTTTCTAATGACTAGAATGCTGAATCTGAATGACCAGAATCTCCCAAATCTTTTATTTACTTCAGGGACTTTTATTTGCTATAGAAAGGACATACCACTCTCCTCTCCTCTCCTCTCCCTTCACATATGACTACCAGACACAGAACTGTTGTACTTGAATTCTATACATATTAAAGCAGTTGCTCTGATTCCATGTACTAATTCAAATAAAGTAGAGAGGAGTGGAAAGGTCTTTGATTAAAAACCTGAATGGGAAAATTTAAAAAAATAATTGTTAATTCAAAGCAAGAATAAAATTAATTGCGTCACAGATTCCCAATATTTGATTTCTTGAATAGTTTCTCCCTAACCCAATTCAAGTGCAACTTGGACAATTGGATGGGAAACCAGAAATTCATCCCCGGTTTGGCACCTATGTCTCTAACAGACAGAGATAACCTGTAAATGGTTCATGTCCCAGGCCCATGCTTACACTTATCAAGGGTATCAGAACTTGTCAGAGATTAGGGATGCATGGCTAGGTTTAAAAAGGGCCCTGTGGTCGTTGGCCTAGTAAACACCTATGAACCTATGAATATAGCACTGATATATCTAAACAAAGAAAATAAATTTGCTAATGATTCTAGTGTGGGGGACTGGCAAACTATGAAATCTAAGAGCCCATGCATGCTAGCTGATACTGCCAAAATTCAACTTTGTATTACAGGAGTCAGATTCTTATGAAATGTAACTGGGAGAAGGATAATTAGACCCTTGATAATGGCAAGTAAAAGTATTCTTATGACTAGCGGTCTGCAATGGGTTTTTCAGGGTAAACTGGATAACATTTCTTCAGGAACTGAAAGGAAAGCAAAGGAAAGGAATTCTCTAAACATAAGACTAAAAATCTTCCTACAAACAAATGTGGTAAGAAAAAACTCTCTTATGCTAAAGTGTTAAAAAAAAACAATTACAATTCAAAGAACAGAAGTAGTGACCAATCAGGTGACATCAAAAATATACCAGTGAGGGGTATTGAAAATTCGAGTTACCACCAATCAGGTGGTTACAAAAAAAGTACTAACCAGGTGAAGGACGTCCAACAGAAATTTTATCCATACTGAAATGGCTGGAACAACAGATAGAGGCCACAACTAGGCCTGAAAGGTATTCAGGGTCATTGGGACAGGGATACCTATTGGAAGAATTCAGGGTAACTGAGCTATTGAGACAGAGAGAAATTTCAGAACTGGTGGGAAAGGGGGAACATGAGAGCAAGATTTTTAATGCGTGGATTATTGATGAACAGGCTGACATCACACATAGCATTCCTGTTAAAGGTACATTCAGCATTATACATTTGATTTCCAGAATGTTTAATTAAAATGACGTTTATACCAGAAGGGTGTGTGAGCCTACCCAATACTATGATTGACTTTATATAATTTATTCTGAACTTGAATGTTAATGTTTATGGTTTTAAGTAACAGCTGCAAGGAACTTTTGATAAACTTAGAAAACCAAGTATATTGTATCCACCAAATGATATTACCATAAACACTTTTGCTGAATTTTTTGACAAAAACATTATTAAATATTTTCATGTACGTAACTTTGATCACAGGAAGTTCTTTAGCAATTTAAGTAAACATGAAAAACGCTTTGCGTGATATGTCAAATCAAAACACTATTAGAGTCATAATAGCTGACAAGGGGATTGCTTGGTTGTAATGGACCATGAACATTATGAAATACCTTTGTTAACCAGTGATAAACAATATAGATAGGTGAGTCATAATTTCATTACGTTTCAGTACAAAGCTTTAGACAACCTACTGAATGATATACTTGAAGAGGGGCTACTGAAGCAGGACAAGCTTGTGTTTTAACATTAAAAAATTCTAGGCTCCCAATTATTTTTGTATTTATTTTGTATTCCAAAAATACACAAGATCTTAAGAGATCCACCATTCCGAACAGGTGTGGCAGCCAAAGGTTCCAAAACTGAACACCTAGCAGCTATGGTCAGGCATTTTTTTGCAACTGGTAGTTTTAGGGACTGAATATCTGATAAATGACTCATTTAATTTTATCAACAGGATCACACTGTTCAGTGAAATTGGAGACTGTCTATTAGTCACTTTAGATGTAGCTTCTCTATATACAGTAATACCTAGAGAACAGGGGGTTATATTATGCCTGGTTGTTTCTGGACAAACAGGAGAACAAGTTGGCAATGAACATTGATTTTAATTTGTTCATTTTTTGCAATTAATACTGGATTATTTTGTTATTATTTTTAACAAAAAGTACATCAACAAACTACAGGTATAGCAATTTTATGCAAATATTTTTCTTCATAGCTTGAGATTAGGATAGCGTTTACTCTTGAAGAATAAAAACTGTAAGGTATATATACACTTTACTGATGATGTCTTTACTTTCTAGGATTCATCATTAGCAGAATTTTTAGACTTTATATAGATTTTACATAATCAGTCAGAGTATTTGAAATTTGAAGTTAAATGTTACCCCCATGAAATTAATTACTTAGATATGACTACAAAAAATAACAAGGAGGCTTATACACAAATTTGTATAGGAAATAAATCAGTAGCAATAAATATTTGGAGTTCAGCAGTATACATCCATTACATAAAAAGGGATACTTAAAAGTGAGATGGTTAAAGTGCTGTGGCTTACTAGTGAAGATGTTATTTTTATAGATAAATGTATGGAAATCCTATTTTTTTCAGGAAAGAGCTTACCATGAAGACATTTTGTAGCCAGCGCTAGAGAATGTGTTGCTACATAGAGAGTCCAATTATGCACCTAGTAGTACCTGATAGTGTTGGGACTATTCTTCAAAGTTTAAAGGAGAAAGGAAAACAGGTTTCCCCCTTAGTGGCTACAGTAAAATATAAGAATATTAAGGGAATCAATTTTAAACAATGGAATATTTTTAAAGGACAAGCAGCTTTGAAAGGAATCATTTTTGACAGACCTATGTTTATCGATAAAAGAAATTCTAACAGTAAATCTATTCCTGAGAGAGAGAGGTTGTAGCTAGAAGTGGTTCTTATACCACTAAACCTAATGGAATTTATGCATGTTGTAGGTGCAAACAATGTAGTTTTATTTCTAGTAGTCCACTCACTGAGAATAAATGAACATCTAGAACAGTGGGCACAGATGGTAGGTAAACATGTGAGACATTGAGTATTATTTACCTTGCACAGTGTCAATTGTGCAAAGCTTTCTACATACGGAGGACAGGGAGAAAAATAAAAGATTATATTTCAGAGCACATAAGGGCTATAAAAAAGCAGATGCTAGGAATACATTAACAAAATACAGTTTGTACTGTTCAAATTTAAACAGTATGACATATTTTCATCTCTAGGTCTAAGACTGCTTGGATATGGCTTCTCTTTTGAAGCAAAGATTGCTACAGTAATTAATTCAATGATTTGTTACATCGCATCATGTGACAGGTGAATTTTATATTTAAACAAGATTACTGTTGAGTGTGCTAGTCTAAGGAAGTCTGTCTGTGAGTTATATGGGACAAAAGTGTTTACTTTATATTTGTGCAACAAGACAGTCCCCATGATTCAATAAAATCCATGCAGGCTTCGCACAAAGCCTACATGAAGTTTACATGTGCGCGAGGCGGTGCAAGGTAAATGGCAGCACGCAATGCATATTCATGCCATGTACTGAGTTCATGTGAGGTTTTGTGGCTGGCAACAGTGTTGCTGGCCTAAGTGAATATGTATAGCACACCTGTTGAAATCAGAGCACTGACAGTCTGTGATTTTGCGCAGAATGCCACAATGATCACCAGGGCTTCACAGATAGCTTTCGATCTTGGACAAAGGCCAACATAATGCAGGGACAATTAAGCAGAAATAGGGACATAATTGACATATATGCCCTATAGAAATGTTCTAGTATTACCAGGTATTTGTGCTATCATACATTCTGAAGGATGTGAAGTATAAAACTCAAACATACCTCTCAACCTCTTAGAGCAAGACATCTGGATAAAGCCATAAATAATGGGGGACAAGCCCAAAGAAGGGACATTTTTGAAATACTGCTCTTACAAACTTAGAAAGATGATAGAATAATAGATTTTACATTAACATGAATTTTCTGAAGAGCATGAAGTTTGAAACTAAAATGTCTGCCATTATTTCTGACTTCAATCTGCAATAACATAGCAATGATTTGCCAGAAATACAAAATTTTTTGAGGAAATGATCAAAAATATGAGACAAAAATCTGGACTTTCTGCAAACATCTGGAAGAGTTGAAAGGTATGAACTCAAATACCCCTACCCAACTGCTAAAGAACATCCCCTCTTTAACCCTCTCACCTGTCCCTACCATCACAATTAAAAAACTCCTACAAAAACTCAAACCTACCACCCTTGCTGCAGTCAACTTACCAACCAGCTATCTAAAAATTGCAGCTGATTCTCTATCATATCCAGTATCCATCCTTATAAACCGCTCCATACAAGAGGCCTACATCCCAAAGCTATGGAAAGTATCATTCATAATCCCTCTTCATAAAGGAGGAAACTTTTATGAATTCTCTAACTACCGCCCCATAGCCATCCGACCCCCCTTATCCAAAATACTTGAGAGGTGTATTCACTCCCAAGTTATGAGATTTCTAAACTCTAACCATCTCCTCTCACCCACATAACACGGTTTCAGACAGCACCATAGCACTACAACTGCCCTTTTGTCCTTCACAAATAGTTAACCTAATAACAAATTCATATCAGCGATTTTCCTAGACATATCCAAGGCATTTGACATGGTGTCACACCATGCTACTAGAATCCATGACCTCCCTATCCTTTACCCCTTCAATTATAGCATGGCTTAAATGCTACTTGTCAGATAGACAGCAATCTGTCCGATGACAAAACACACTATCTCCACTACTCCCAACCACAATAGGAGTGCCCCAGGGTTCAATATTAGGCCCCCTACTCTTCTCCATATTTACTAACAACCTACATACCACCACCCAATATGCTTCACTCATTCAATATGCAGATGACTCAACTCTCATCTGCTCCGCATCATCCCTCACTACCCTTCAAAAACTCACTCAGGAATCCTTCACTTCAGTGGAAAACTGGATCACCCAGATCCAGCTCATTCTAAATCCCAACAAGACCAAATTACTCGTATTCGCTCCCAACAAAACTAAATGTAACCATCATCCTTTCACAATCACATCCAAGAATGGGACTGACATCTTCCCAACTAACCATACTAAACTCCTTGGTGTAGAAATCAACAACAAACTACTGTTTGATATCCACATCTCAGAAACAATCAAAAAGGTCGACAAAAAATGGGAACACTATATAGACACAAAAAATTTCTATCTGATCAGTTACGAATAACGCTTGCCTAAACTCACCTGCTATCCACCCTTATGTATGCCGCACCAATCCTTACCCTGACAAGAAAACATGACCTTGAACTATTTCAGTCTTGCTACAATAAAATCGCCAGATTTGCTAATAACTCCACCTGTAAGACACACCACTGTCAGGCACTACATCAACTTAAATGGCTAGAACTTCCACAGCTATTGAACTACCACCAATTAACACTTGCCTACAAGATTTTGAACTACCCTGACAAAACCCCATCTCTTATATGTTCATACTAAGCTAACTGCTTTTGTGAGCTATTTTAAGCCTAGCCAATTATCCCTTGTGAGACTCAAACTCTGCACCTTGTGTTTGTAAGGCAAACACCTTAACCATTACTCACAACATAGCCAGTAACTGGAACAACCTCCCCACTTCTTTAACCTCTGCTCCTTCAATCACCATATTCAAAGTGCACCTAATGAATAAATGGTTATGCCCATGCATCACATAACAAGCCACATTTAATTTTGTAAACAGATAAACAGCTGGTTACATTTCTAACTATCTGCTGCAGACATCAGAAATCTACTGCAAATCTGTAATTGTAATAAGTTGTTTCTCTACGCCCTCTTTCAAAACTTGTTGTTTCAGTATAATACCTCAGTATCTTGCTCTGTAATGTGTAACATATAATTGTAATATGTTGTTTCTCTATGCTCTCTTTTAGACCTGTTGTGTCAAGATAATACCTCAGTATGCTGCGCTGATTGTGTAATTTATTAGTAACATGCTGCGCTCCATTTTAATATCTATGTGTGCTTCTTTTGCAGTATATAACATTTTGTATCATACTAACTTTATTATAACTTGATGGAGCTTTTCTTCCCGGGCCTCCTCTGTAAATGGACATGTGTCCAGTTGGACTATCCCGGCAAACAAATGTAAATAAATAAATAAATATAATATTGAATCACATCAGTCCCTAGATCATGATAAGGAACACATTTACAATTTATTTATTTATTTAACATTTGTTGACCAGGAAAGTCCAACTAGAACAGAGTCTACTTTCAGCGGAGGCATACCTTTCAACCTGGAAACATCAGCAATCTGGACAAAAGCCATGAAAATTAGGTACAACTGGCAAAACATCTGGGCACAGATTAACATGAAATTTGCATACAGAATTATACAACCCCCACCCACTCCAATGGAATTGTGGGATACCAACATTCAAACGCAAACTGAAAAACAAACAAAATATTAAGCACCACAAAATATAACCAGAACATTTTAGAATGTTTATCAACTCCCAATAACATGCTCATATGATGAGCTTTGTCTTTTGCTTTATGCATTTTATTATGAGGGGAAGGGGGTCAAGAGTGATTATGTGGACAAGTATGGATACATGAACGAGGTGATCCAAAGGGGAAGACTAGCAGCTATGTAAATAGACATTTACCACTTCTGAAAGCAGCACACTTGTCACTCTACCATTAGAATGATGAACAGTAAACAACGGGACAGAAATTAACTTTTTAAGATATAATCTATGTTTTATGACCAGCTTATACTGATTGACCATTTAATAAATCTTAGTTATGCATACATCAAGAATTGTTGTAGACATTTATACAAATAGCTACTTTTATGTTAATGTATCTCTTCCTCTATATAAAGAGCCATTCAACTCATTATTCTTGTTAAACAGTTCTCAGTTTGTCTGATCTCTACCTCTCATTCAGCTTTGGTACCGTACATATACAAAATAGGCTGGCCAGTCCATGTTACTATATGTCAAGGTGATAGAAAGACCCTTTAAGAGATGTGTTTATAAACAATGGTAGCCAAAACATCTGGTAGGATATCTCATCCATCCTGACACATCAACTTCTCTATCTTCCTCATAGGATTTTTACCTTTACAGGCAAACTTAAGTCCTGTTTATCAACATCAGTCCTGTAAAGAATGTTGGCCAGCCTAACATCTCCCATCTGAAAGGGCTAGAAAGAGAACCACCAGTACACAGTGTATAGAAATCATAGGCTAGCACATTCCAAAGGCACGGCCTTGTATAGAAATAGATGTTACTATGCATATAGTCCAGTAGGCCACTGAAGAGCCTAGCCCAGTTGTGTTAAAATGCCTTAGAGCACTGACTGTATAAGTTACTTGTTCAGAATCATGCAGTAGACAAACTCTGATTGAGGGAATCAACGTCTGGACTACACTAAACAGCTTGATAACACCTGATAGCCTTAATCCTCTGTGCAACATGCAGACATAGGGAGAACAAGCAAACTTCACACAGGCAAACAGAGACCAGATATCAGAATTGAACTCCAGGCTAAAGACCATGAGACACAGACTAAACAGTGAGTGTCTGTGCTTCACAGAGATTTCTACCATTCAGAAAATGAGAAAATTTTCAGTCATAAGTCAACAATACGGCTAAAGCAAGCATATACCCATGTGCAGCTTATTCTAAAACAACTGTCAGTGCAATTGCCACCAGACTTGCATTTGCGGTAAAACTACATCAAGCACCGAGGCCCCTAAAATATTGATAGCACAACATAAAAGCTTACACTCACCACAAGAAACAGAACAGGCCAGTAGTTACTTCATTATCATCATCAACCCCTCCCCATTGTTCTACACAGGGATAAGGCATCATGTCAGCTGTAACCACTTCTCTCTTTTCAAGGCCATACTCCTACCTTCAACAGTCTAGACTATCGCAAGTCTTCCCTCACACAAACTATCCATTTCTTGACTGGACATCCTTGTTTCCTCTTGTCTTCCCCCCCCCACCCAAGTCTTCTTTGCCAAACTGTCCTCTGCTTTCCTGCACTTGACTAAAGCATCATAATCTTTCTCCTTGACCTTCTCTGCAATAGATACTACTTTGGCTTCTGCTCTGATGTCCTTATTTTTTCACCTGTCCCACAGTGTGTATCCTTCTGTCCATCTCAGACACCAAATCCAATACCTCAAGCTTCCTCAATTGCTCTGCATTTACTGTCCAGGTTTCTGAGCTATATGGAAACACTAGCTGTACTACTCCTTTGTACACCTTACTTTTCAGCTTTTTCATCATTTTTATTTCGCAGACTACCACATGACACACTTTGTCTTTCTAGAAGGCTATGGTGTCTGAAACTCAAATCTCTATCATTATTTTGTGACTCCAGTTCTTAATGCCAGAAAAACACAAATTTTGAAAAGTAGATTAATTTTATTTTACATTTGGTTACCAGGAAAGACCGACTTGGAATGAAGCCAATTTTCAGCAGAGGCCCAGGGAGAAATGCTCCAGACGCATATCTTTGTAATGTGGGAGAGAGCAAGAGCACGCAAAAGAAACCCACACGAATGCAGGGAGGATATGGAAACTCCACACAAAAGGCACCCCAGCCGAGAATCGAACTGGATAACCTCTTGCTGGGAGAAGACAACGCTACCACTGCACCGTCCAAGTACACGAGCTTCCACTGAGATAGATGAAACAAACTGGGCATTCTAGAAATATATTCTGAAAGTTTTTGCTTACAAAGATAACATCTTGAACAGTTTTATGTGCAGAAGAAATTATTATTCTCTCTCTCTCTCTCTCTCTCTCTCTCTCTCTCTCCTCTCTCTCTCTCTCTCTCTCAAGAACCACATCTTTAACAACTCAACTGCAGAATGGACTCTTGCTCACTCTCACTCTTTCATACTTCTTAGTACCCAAATCAGCAGCTTCTGCATAATCCATTAACACCTCTGTGCTGTGGAATGTCACACTTCTAGCAGCTTACACACATCATTGCATTCTAAAAAAAATCAGTTTTACATAAGACAAGCATGAAAACATCTTGTGAACAATAAACATTTTTATAATAGTACAGGATAACAGTAAGAAAATTTTCTTGCAGTGATAGCAGTCATTGCATTCACTGTCTTCATGTCATTACTATAATATATAACAACAATCACAAACAGCATATAAACCTCATACATCAAACATCTTCTGTAAAGTTTCACTGTCATATCTTGGAAACTATAGTCTATCCATGTTGTGTTGACCATACCCTGGCCCAGCAATCAAGGAGCCTCAATCCTCACCACTAACACCGGGGAGGTTGCCTCCTATAAGAGGAAAGGATAACTAATACACACAGTAAAGCACAATTTCCCTTAAGTGCACACAGAGATCACAGTCAGTCTGGGGCTAGTTGCTCCCTTGCTCTCTAGGTCCCCAATAAGACTCCCCCATTGGTACAGCTATAGGGTCCAGATCTCAGCCTAGCTGGCAAGCTAACCTCCAGTACCCTCTCTGTCCCACCAGTGCTTTGTGTCCCTGTCCAGGTAGCTGACACACCACACACACTTTTAGATAAGTATTTATACAACTTCACAGACACTTCTGGGAAAGGCTGACACAGATTCTCTAACTGTGCCTCTTTACCCAGACTATATGGCAGTAATGCCTGCTAATATTATCAGCTACCCAAAGGCCCTTGAAAGGGTGTCCAATTATTACTGTGCAATATTATTATCCAATTGGTAATGTGACTATTCAGTCTAAGGTTTATTAGAGTGGCCTATTACGATGAACTCTATAAGTATGCAATATACTCTAGAGCCTACTTCTCTACACAAACCTGCCGCAGGTAAAGGTTTTTACAATATTTAATAATAAATAATTAAAACACAAGACAATACTACTACACCACAAAGATATCTAATAGTCCAGAGATCACACAGAAACTTAATACAGTAGGACAGGTCTGATGTCAAAGAAAAACAATGTAACTTTCTAATCTTTAGCTATTCTTAAGAGAAGGCACAGTGCTATAATCTTACTTACATACTAAAAGAGCATAAGCAGTACTGGGGTCGATGGTCCAAGCAAATGCTTTCAGTCTCTCACTGAATAATAGTTTTTAAAACACTAACAAACAGCTTTGCTAAGGCGCTCCCAGATTACATCATTTTGACCCTTTGGTTTTTCCAGCATTCACATTACATCATTTTGACACTTAGTCTGGAGTTCCCAGGCAAACAAACTGCATTATTTAGCAAGCTAACACCTGCTCTGGAAACTACAACAATAAAAGACATTTCACATGTATACTCTAACGACTAACAATTATCCCTTAAGTTAAGGCAATAGAAAGAATGTGTTCGGCCAGATGCTTTGGCACCATTTTTTTAGATAATTGTAACTTCAAAGAACATTTGAAATGCTTGGCTTGATTTTCCTTACAGCATATGGCAATGTTGCAACAATCTTGAAGTTCACATTTTACAATGTTTTCTTTCATTTAATAGCACAAGCCTGTATTTTACATTTATTTATACAAATGATAGAATTATGTATCAAATTCTATTAGCTAGGCTGGCAGTCTTCGCCCATCCTTATCCAATCTTCACACATGTATTCTCAGTAAGAACAATTTTGTTAGCCAAACATATACATTCACATGACAGCAAGGCACCCACCTCTGAGTGATTGTTTATTGAGATATTTACAGAAATATGAAAAATATGCTTAACTGTAAGCTAGAAGTACAAATAACACTGAATCTCTATCGATGTGTGCAACTTACAATGCAAATATCACTGACAGTTTTCTTCAACATCCTTTAAGCTTCATCTGATGTCATACAGTAAAGTCACTTTGAAACATTAACTATGCATGGAAATACTCCATAGCTTAATAATTACTAGCTAAGAACTTACTGTATTTCCAGCATAGTGGATTATAAGTGGACATTAACAATGCATTGTGTGTTTCCTATCTTGCCATTTCACACGTTGTCACCCTCAAAAAGTAGGTCTTGTATTAATGAAATTCGGGTATAAATTATTAATTTCTCAACTGCAAGACATTATAGATTAGCAATTTCACTGTCATTGTGCTACACATACCCCAGGATTCATGAAGCTTGCACCAGGTGCAGGCATAGCGTTGGCATTCTAATACCAAAGATGTCCGCCGAGCGATTCAGGTACAAGCTGTTTCCATGTGCACTACCTGCCTATGCTACACCCGCACAACTCCTGAGCCTTGTATGCTAATTACCCCATGTGTAGCAGTGTAGCATGCAAATGAAGGTATGTAGCGATTCAGGAAGAGGTGCAGGCGTAGTGTAAGCAAGCAAAAATTTAAACTGTAGAAAACGGTTTACATTTTTGCAAACATAAAATCAGAGCCATGACAGCCAACCAAACACATGTATTATATTGTTAATATATGCCAATGACTAAATATATAGCCATTGGCATAAAAAATATGTACAAAATATAAAATTAACATTTAATATATATAGTCACACTACCGCGATGAAGAAGCGCAGGGCAGCAGTGCACAAAAAGGATCACAAGGAATATATAAAAATATAGAATAAAACCGCAATGAAACACATATCATGATTTCCCCATAATAATCAATGGCAGGCATGCTACACCATACTTATGGTGCAAGGGTTGCTAAGGGGCAGTGACAGTGTTATGCACAGTAGCTAGGAATTAGTAGGCAATGCCATGCAAATGAGAGGAGTAATAGTGAATTGCAGATTCCCCGCTGGTGTAAGGATGCTCCTCACAGCGTAACGTTATAACACCAAGGTGTGCCCTTGAGATAAATATGACATCAAGAGAGGGGTGTATCGCCATTGCTGTAAGCACATTGGAGCATTGCTTAACTGGTCTACCCCTAACTAGGCAAAGCTGCAGGATAGGGGTGTGTCGAATTGGCCATAGCTATGCTTAGCTGAGAGTACACAAAGTAACTGAGTTTTCATGTGAAAGGAGATGAAAATGCACGTAAACCTGGTAAACTGGTATGTGCGGCACGCACTGCAGCTGAAACAGGAAGGATATAGCAAAGAAATAAGGAAATGCTGCAGCAGTGAAATTGGAGTACAAATGACTAATTAACACCTAAGAGCCTACAGTGGGCCATTGACAACAGCTAACAAGGCTACAAGCAGCTACCTGCAGAACAGGGAAGGGGAGGGGCTGTACTGCAAAGAAAACAGTAAAGTGTCAAAGCAGAACAAAGCCGATATGCAGTATATCAGCTACAAGGCACATTTTACCATGTCTGGGTAGGGAAAGTACAAAACAAGAAAGATGGCAGGTGGATGCATGCCTGATAATGGGAGGGGATCCAGGTCTAAAAGTGAATTAAAGGGCAACAGATTAATCAAGGCAGGCAAGTAGTTCTCCACAGTAAAGGCCCCCACACTTGCAGTACTCATATTAAAACCCATAATGAAGATAAATTGCAGCTGGAATAGCTCATGCACACCCACTGACATCAGCAGCATCCATAGCACAATACTATAAAGTGTGAAAGCACCTCACACACATTTGTGTATTCCCATACACTCTGCACCAGTGGTGTATACAGACAGGGAACTTTTATCATGTACATGTTAGAGGCTGCCATAACTTTGATCCACCAGCATGTGTTGGAGACTGAAGGTGGTGTGCAGGATGATGCACGTGACCACCTTAGGCACCTGAGGAGGAGGAGAGTGTTCAGACCCAGGGTAACCTTCTAAGGGCTACATGATCTGGAGATAGTAGAGCATTACAGGGTGGTCAGGGACACCCTACAGCAACTTGTGGAGCTGTGCTGGCCACACCTCAGAGCCAGAACAAACAGAGGGGAACCCATCCCAGTGGATATAAAGGTATGTGTAAGCATGAGAATACTAGCTACAGGTATCTTTCAAAGACCAACTGGGGATATCATGGGGATCTGACAGGCATCAGCATCCAGGGTACTACACCAGTTCCTGGATGCCATGTTACCACATGCCAAGGAGCACATATACTTCCCCCGAACACAGGAGATGTTGGCCAGCAATATGTGTCTCTTCCACCGTGTGGCAGAATACCCGGAGGTACTGGGTGCAATAGACTGCACATGCATACACATCAAGTCACCACCCAGTGAGAAGGGTAGGCACTGCATAAACCGCAAGGGATACCCCTCCATCAACTGCCAGGTCATGTGCAATGCCCAGGTCATTATCATGGATGTGTGTGCTGGCAGCCCTGGAAGCTATCACGACTCCCACTTCTGGCATGCCTCACAGCTGTATCGGTTATTTGCCAGGGGGGACATCCCAAATGGCCACCTGGTGCGGGATGCTGGCTATGCACTGGAACCGTG
The DNA here is from genome assembly GCF_019279795.1 of Protopterus annectens. Lineage (NCBI taxonomy): Eukaryota > Metazoa > Chordata > Ceratodontiformes > Protopteridae > Protopterus > Protopterus annectens. Next base: position 1,811,243,214 of record NC_056731.1, read on the forward strand.
AATGATGACTCCCATCAGAAATGCAGACACACCCGTGCAGGAATGCCATAATGAGGCACACGCACAAACCAGAATCATCATAGAGCATGTGTTTGGGATGCTGAAATCACAGTTCCGTTGCCTGGACATATCTGGTGGAGCCTTGCAGTACTCTCCAGGCACATGTGCCCACATCTTCATAATGTGTGCCATGTTACACAATATGGTAATGCGGAAACAGCTGCAGCAGGGACAGAATGGTGAAGGCCCACACAGCCCACCACCATTGCCAAGGACCCCACAGGCACAGAGGTACTCAGACCACAAACACCCTGAGCCAGCCCCAGTAGGCAGATGGAGGTGTGCCCAGTATGCCCATGCCTTGGCAAAGAGGGAACATATAGTACACACACTGACAGTGTAGGCACCTAGGGACTGACACCTTTCTCCACCTGCACACACAGTAAAAATGGATGGCACACACACAAGACTACCTGTAAATTGTCATGTATAGGTAGTCTACTGTGTGCATCCAACATAGGCCGCCCTCAACTATTGCACACACAACTGCCATTGGCACAAGGTAAGTCAACACCTGAACAGTAAACTAAATGGAGCACATCCTCATGGCACTCATTAACAAAGACATTGGTATCCTCCAGACACGTGACCCAACCCAGGTCATCTTGGTTGAGTGCAGTTCATGTCTATTGAACCTGTTTGACATCTTACATACAGTCACCAAGACATTAGATGAGGGGAGAAGTGGTTCACACATACTACCCGGACCTCGCCAAGGCTTTTGACACCATGCTCCACTCAGGTAATATTGATAAACACACCAGCCTGTACATACACCCTTACATCACAGGTTGGGTTGCCAACGGCTTACACACATAACCCACATGGTATGACTAGTGGTCTCCAGGTCCAGCTCTTGACAAGTCATGACTGGTGTCCCACAAGACATAGTCTTGGGAGCCCTGCTGTTTGGCATATATTTCTCAGAGGTATAGGCAAACACAGGTGGACTACGGCAGACTATGTATGGCAATGACTGCAAACTGGGAGCAATGACTGATAGTCCAGCTGACACAGACTTCCCTCAAGGGGCCACTAACTGCATATTCATTCCATTGTGGAATATTAAGCACCCACATATTAACACATAAGTGGCAGCCACTTTAATATGGATGAGGTAATGGGGTATCTGGGGATAAGGTAGATAATGATCTCTCCTTTGGCAATCATATCTCCAAAGTAGTTATGACACCCTTCTATGTAGGCCATCTGATTACTAAAGGGTTCCCATCTAGACATACTGGGGTTATAGTGCCCCTTTACTCATCACACATCAGTCCCATCATAGGGTATAATAACGCATTTGGAATGTACCTCAGAAGATACTTCCAACAGCTGGAAGGTCCACGAATGTAAATCGCCAAGGGGATTACTGGCCTAAAACATATAACCTATGCAGCCAGACTGAATAAACTCCTGCTTTACTCAGTGGCATCTCATTTACCCAGAGATGATCTCTGCTGGCCAAAACAGCCATGTCAAACTCAGGCTTAATGGATATGCTCCACCTATGGGAATCCATGTCACAGTGAGCCACACACTGTACTGAGCTGAACCTTGACACAGCAATAACTGGAAGATGCAGAAGGGATGGATTCCTTTCACAGACACTCTCCATACTTTGGAACAACATCCCTAACTACATTATACAGAGCCCCTCACTAACACTCTTTGAGAAAAACCTTGAAGAGTGGATGGGGAACAGTCGATACACCCCAGGGATCCTGCCATTGGCTGTGCTGCACAGAGGGACAGTTAATGAATCAATGGGGTGGCAAAAGCTGACACATTTTGGCTAGGCTTATGAATGGTCTCTGGCAGTTGGCTAAGTACCTACCTATGAACCTATACATACAGTATCAGCACATGCTGATAGCTTAATTTACTGTTCAGGTGTTGATTTACCTTGTGCCAATGGCAGTTGTGTGTGCAATAGTTGAGGGCTGTCTATGTTGGATGCACACAGCAGACTGCCTATACATGACAATTTACAGGTAGTCTTGTGTGTGTGCCATCCATTTTTACTGTGTGTGCAGGTGGAGAAAGGTGTCAGTCCCTAGGCGCCTACACTGTCAGTGCGTGTGCTATATGTTCCCTCCTTGCCAAGGCATGGGCATACTGGGCACGCCTCTGTCTGCTTACTGGGGCTAGCTCACGGTGTTTGTGGTCTGAGTACCTCTGTGCCTGTGGGGCCCTTGGCAATGGTGGTGGGCTGTGAGGGACTTCACCATTCAGTTCCTGCAGCAGCTGTTTCCGCAGGATCATATTGTGCAGAATGGCACATACTATGAAGATGTGGGTACATGTGCCTGAAGAGTACTGCAAGGATCCACAAGATATGTCCAAGCAACAGAACCCTGATTTCAGCATCCCAAACACACACTCTATAATGATTCTGGTTTGTGTGTGTGCCTCATTATGGCGTTCCTGCATGGGTGTGTGTGCATTTCTGATGGGAGTCATCATCCACAATTCCAGTGCATAGCCAGCATCCCTCACCAGGTGGCCATTTGGGATGTCCCCCATGGCAAATACCTGATACCGTTGTGAGGCATGCCAGATGTGGGAGTCGTGATAGCTTCCAGGACTGCCAGCACACACATCCATGATAATGCACTGGGCATTGCACATGACCTGGCAGTTGATGGAGGGGTATCCTTGCAGTTTATGTAGCACCTACCCTGCTCACCGGGTGGTAACTTGATGTGTATGTGCGTGCAGTCTATTGCACCCAGTATCTCTGGGTATTCTGCCACATGGTGGAAGAGATGCATATTGCTGGCAAACTCCTCCTGTGTTCAGGGGAAGTATATGTGCTCATTGGCATGTGTTAGCATGGCATCCAGGATGTGGTATAGTACCCTGGATGCTGATGACTGTGAGATACCCATGATATCCTCAGTTGGTCTTTGAAAGGTACCTGTAGCTAGTATTTTCAGGCTTACACATACCTTCATATCCACTGGGATGGGCTCTCATATGTTCTGGCTCTGAGGCATGGCCGGCACAGCTCCACAAGTTGCTGTAAGATGTCCCTGTCCACCCTGTAACACTCTACTATCTCCATATCATGTAGCCCCTGGTAGATTACCCTGGGCCTGAACAATCCTCCCCCTCTGGTGCCTGTGGTGGTTGTGTGCATCATCCTCCACACCACCTTCGGTCTCCAACACATGCTGGTGGATCAAAGCTATGGCAGCCCCTAACATGTACATACTAAAAGTTCCCTGTCTGTATACACAACTGGTGCAGAGTGTATGGGAATACACAAATGTGTGTAAGGTGCTTTCACCATTTATACTATTGTGCTATGGATGCTTCTGATGTTAT